>NW_026652295.1:50741312-50758377 GCF_009828535.3 Hylobates moloch | reverse complement strand
GGATATTTTCTCAAGGAGACCACCTCCGTGTTTGGCCCTACTAAGATGTATCACATTTCCTCACTGTGTTCTTGTGTTTTATACAGTATTTATAAACCACCTGTCTGCTTTCTGTTCTTTTGGAACAAGAGGAATTTCTTTGGCTATATTTCCAAAGATTATATGATACATATGATATGATATATATGATATATCAAGTGTCTTAGTCCACGTGGACTGCTGTAACAGAATGCCATAGATTGGGTGACCTCTAAACAACAGAAATTTATTTCTGGAGTCTGGAAAGTCTAAGATCAAGGCGCTGGCAGATTCGGTGTCTGGTGAGGCTCACTTCCTGGTTCCTAGATAAACATCTTCTTGCTGTGTCCTCACATGGCAGAAGGGGGAGGGATTTCTCTTGGATATCTTTAATAAGAACAAGGATCTCATTCATGAGGACTCTGCTCATGACCTCATAACCTCCCAAAGATCCCACCTCCTAGTACCATCACATTGAGGATTAGAATTCAACATATGAACGTTGGTGGGACGTAAATATTCAGTCTATATCATCAACATTGTTTTTTTCTTCTTGATAGCATTGCATTTTTATCTGATATAATTAGATTTTCTGCCCAGAGGCCTTTGTGAAACTTTCTGACAGTTAATTGCTAGAATTTTTTTTAACCTTCTTACCATTGAACTTTCTGGGATGAGTCTTATATTACCCAGATCAGGTATGTTCCAGGTCAGCATATTTGGAGACGAAAGTGACCCTTTTAAAATTTCACTGAACCAGTAATGAATATATCAGTCAAAGTAAGATTTTAATTATTAAACTAGACTAAGATTTTTTTTTTTTTTTTTTTGAGACGGAGTCTCGCTCTGTCGCCCAGGCTGGAGTGCAGTGGCGCAATCTCGGCTCACTGCAAGCTCCGCCTCCCGGGTTCACGCCATTCTCCTGCCTCAGCCTCTCTGAGTAGCTGGGACTACAGGCGCCCGCCACCACGCCCGGCTAATTTTTTTGTATTTTTAGTAGAGACGGGGTTTCACCGTGGTCTCGATCTCCTGACCTCGTGATCCGCCCGCCTCGGCCTCCCAAAGTGCTGGGATTACAAGCGTGAGCCACCGCGCCCGGCCTAGACTAAGATATTTTTATTAGAACCACCCAAATTGTCAGTCATCGGTGTTGTTCTGTTCCATATTTAATATGTAATATTTAACCATATTTGAATACATTTAAGTTACCTATTTAAAAAAACCTTTAGACTTTCTGTCTTTTCAACCGATGCCCATTCTTCTTTCATTTCATAGTTATTTTCTCTGTTTTAACCATTTAATTCTAGACGATATGGCTTGCTGGTTTCCATCTTTCGCTCCACAGGCCCTCATTTCTTTAAAGTTAATGAAATGCTCCCTGTCAAATAGAAATGTAACTTGTTAGTTCTTCTATAACCAAAGGACACTGCCTGACACAGCCCTGCAAGGGACTTGACTGTAACCATTTTCTTTGTATTGAAACTACTTTTCAGCTTCTGTGATAGTATTAATTCCTAGTTTTCTACCAAACTCACTAAGGGCTTTTCAAACGACAGAGCTGTGATGCACTTGGAGACAGGACTGAGCTAAATGTGCGAAGAAAATAAGGTAGTGGTGGGGAAATTCTGAGGGAGCTGCAGCTTGCAGGAAGCTGGACAAAATGCCAAGAGACATGAAAACTGGGATGGTTTGGATCTAAGTAATCTCCTGAAAGAGAAAATTATTATCAGGCATAATTTTAGGGGAACATATATAAACATAATCTTGGCTGCAAGACCCTATATGAATAGCTTCTCCACATATACACACATCCAGGCTTACACAGAATCTCAGACCTCATGTCTCATGACTCGCGTTGTTCACTCTGCTACAATCAAGACAGGCCTTGGCCCCATTTGAGCCTTTGCTCTGGCTATTCTCTCTTCCTGGAACACCCTCCCCTACAAATACCTAGGGTGAATTCACTGTCTTTGAGTCTTTGTCCAAATACCACATTCTTAAGGAGGCTGTAAGGGAGAAAAAGTAACATTTTCTCACCCATCACAAAGTTCTCCCATCACAAAGACCCCTATAACAAAAGCAGACCAACAGGGGAAGCGTACAAATATACTTAATGTAAGTTAAACATGGCATGGGAGACTTCAGAAATAAAGACCTAGGGAAACAGGGAAAAGTGTGTTTTTGTAGAGGGTCATGCAGAAGTATGACTGGAGAGCAAAAGGATACGATTTAATGGTAATTAACTAGGAGGAACTTAGCAAGGCCTATTTGTTCAGATTTTTCTCTGTGTCTTCATTCATTTCCTCTGGGTATAGGGTGGACCCTTCTAGAATGAGGGCCTTATGACCTGCTTTAGAGGAAGATCAAATAGTTCTTCTATGGCCTGTTTCAGAGGAGAACAGTGGGAGGAGGGCAGAGGGACCTTTCTGCTTCTGTTATTTTCTCAAATGCCAAAGTGTCAAACTTTGGGGTAGCATGTCATGAAGCCTGTCAAGGCCTTCTTTGATGATTATATTTAAAACTGCAAAGTATCCCTGTCAAATGCTGGCTTTCAAAAACTATCACAGAAGCGACCTATTGATAAGACAAAGCTGACTACATTCATACTACAATAAGACAGAAAGAGTGTGCACTACCTTGACAGTCTTGGAGCCCACAGGGGGTGAAGTTGGGATGTTTATGAGGTATGCGAGTCAGGTTTAAGGCAGATCTTTCACTGTGGGGGCTTGCTTAGGGTTGCATAAAATTATGATATAATTTGGAGTTGGTAGACAGAGCAAGGTGAAGGTTTGAGATGAACCAGCAGTTGAGATGAGTCAATCGTCTTTGATCAAACCATTCATTTAAGTGGGTATTTTGGGAAGTTCCTGGAAGAAATGATAAGGTTATGTGCAATTGTATCCCTTGCGCAAGAGTTTCCTGGAGTAATAAAATTATATTGACGAAGACAGAATAGAAAAGCTATGTTAGTGAAGACAGCCCAGTGATAAGAGAATGTTAATGTAGATGGGAAACTGAGCAGTTCTCACCACCAGTCTCCTTTACCTTTACCAGTCCCCTTACATACTTCACATATGTAAGTATGTATAGTCTTACATACTATACAATTTAATCACTATGATTATTTGTTGGCTGTCTCCCAACATCCCCTCACAGTGAGAGTGTAAGCTCCACTAAACAGTACCTGACATACATTATTATTAATGATAGCAAATACTTATAGGACTAACCATGTATTGGATGCTATTTTAAGGCCTGTATATTTATTTCCTCATATAATCCTCATTAAAACCTTATGAGAAGGTATTAATATTGTCTGCATTTTAGATGCATAAGCACAGAGTTACTAAATCCATTTGCCCAAGAACACACAGCTGGTAAATGTAGAATCTGGATTAGAATCCAGTGTCTGGCATCTTTTCAACCTCATTACTAAGAGCCTTCCCTGTGGGTGGACATTCTGGTGAACATTCACACAGGAGGTGTTAAAACTATTAACTGGAGGCCATTAGGCTGAGGTGGCTCCAGCACCCTGGGTTCCTACAGAAACAAACTGAAATCCTGCTCAGTATAAATAGTAAAATGAAACTTAAGCTTAACCAATCAGAAACTACCAACTAGCCTTTAGCTTAGGAACTTTCCATCAGAATGATCCAAATAAGGCTTGTTCACTTCAGCCAATCAAATGTTTTATCTGCCTTGCTTCTGCCTTCACGTCATAAGAGTCTTCCTCCCCGATCCCACTTTGGTGGCATCTTTGAACCACATGCAATCCAGTGCTACCCAATTCATGCATTGTTATCTGCTCAAATAAAATCTTCAAACAATTTTAGGGCCGGGCGCGGTGGTTCATGCCTGTAATCCCAGCATTTTGGGAGGCCAAGGCAGGTGGATCACAAGGTCAGGAGATTGAGACCATCCTGGCTAACACGGTGAAACCCCGTCTCTACTAAAAATACAAAAAAAAATTAGCCGGGCATGGTGGCGGGTGCCTGTAGTCCCAGCTACTTGGGAGGCTGAGGCAGGAGAATGGCATGAACCTGGGAGTGGAGGTTGCAGTGAGCCAAGATCATGCCACTGCACTCCAGCCTGGGAAACAGAGCAAGACTCCGTCTCAAAAAAAAAAAAATTTAACAAGTTTTATTTTGGCTGGGCACAGTGGCTCACACCTGTAATCCCAGCACTTTGGGAGGCTAAGGTGGGCAGATCACTTAAGATCAGGAGTTCGAGACCAGCCTGGCCAACATGGTGAAAGCCATCTCCACTAAAAATACAAAAACTAGCTAGACATGGTGATGGGCGCCTATAATCCCAGCTATTTGGGAGGCTGAGGCAGGAGAATTGCTTGAACCCAGGAGGCGGAGGTTGCAGTGAGCCAAGATTGCGCCATTGCACTCCAGCCTGGGCAACAAGAGTGAAACTCTGTCTCAAAAAAAAAAAAAAAAAAAAGTTGTTTTATTTGTTTTTAATTGGCACTTTATCGTACATGTTTATAGGATACAGTGCAATGTTTTGATACGTATATACATTGTGTAATGATCAAATCAGGATAAATAACATATTCATTACTTCAAACACTTGTCATTCCTTTGTGGTGAGAATATTCAAAACCTTCTAAACAACCCACCCAATGAGAGAAAATATTTGCAAACTACACATCTGACAAAGGATTAATAACCAAAATATATAAGGAGTTCAGACAACGCAATAGAAAAAAATCTAATCATCTTATTTTAAAATGAGCAAAAGATCTGAATAGACATGTCTCAAAAGAAGATATTACAAATAGTCAGTGGGTATATAAAAAATGCTCATCATTTATCATCAGAGAAATGCAAGTCAAAACTACAATGAGGTATCATCTCACTTCAGCTAAAGCAGCTTTTATCCAAAAGGCAGGCAATAACAAATGCTGGCGAGAATGTGGAGAAAAGGGAACCCTTGTACACTGTTGGTGGGAATGGAAACTAGGACAGCCACTGTGGAGAACAGTATGAAGCTTCTTCAAAAAACTGAAGATGGAGCTACCATATGACCCAGCAATCCCACTGCTAGGTATATATCCCAAAGAAAAAAACCCAGTATATCAAAGAGATACCTGCACTCCCATGAATCAGCCTCAGTGTCCATGAGTGGATGAATGGATAAAAAAAATGTGGTACATATACACGATGAAATATTATTCAGCCATAAAAAAGAGATCCTGTAATCTACAACAACATGGATGGAGCTGGAGGAAATTAGGTTAAGTGAGGTAAACCAGGCACACAAAGACAAATTTTACATATATGGGAGTTAAAAATTAAAACAAACTCATGGAGTGAGAGAGTAGAATAACGGTTACCGGAGGCTGGGAAGGGTAGTGAGGAGAGGGGTGGATAAAGTGGGGGTGATTAATGGGTACAAAATAATAGATAGAATTAATAAGATCTAGTATTTGATAGCATAGCAGGGTAACTACAGTCAATAATAATTTTTTGTATATTTTAAAATAGCTGGCTAGGCACTGTAACTCACACCTGTAATCCCAGCATTTTGGGAGGCCAAGGAGGGTGGATCATTTGAGGCCAGGAGTTTGAGACCAGCCTGGCCAACATGGTGAAACCCTGTCGGTAGTCCCAGCTACTCAAGTGATTCTCCTGTCTCAGCCTCCTGAGTAGCTGGGACTACAGACGTGTGCCGCCACACCCAGCTAATTTTTGTATTTTTAGTAGAGACAGGTTTCACCATGTTGGCCAGGCTGGTCTGGAACTCCTGGCCTCAAGTGATCTGCTCACCTCAGCATCCCAAAGTGCTGAGCCACTGCACCTGACCATCTTCCAGCTATTTTGAAGTATATTGTCATTGACTGTAGTCACCCTACTGTGCAATAGAACCCAGAACTTGTTCCTCCTCCTACTAACTATAACTTTATACTCTAAGCTCTCTAAAATTTTAATGTACCTAAGTTTATCTTTCAATAGCAGCAAATATTTTTCATTTCCAAAAGCCAGTCCACAAAGGATGTTCTAAAACTTCCTTGGCAACACCTGCCTTGAGGATTGAAACTGTGCCTGGCACCTCTCCTTCCATTGAACAGCAAACATTTACTTCTTTCACTTTTCTTTCCCTCACTGCCATTGCTGATCAAAGCCCCTTTCCTTCTGATTCACACATTCATTCTTTAGTTGTGTCCATGCAATTAAAAAGCCTACTTAGCAGCATCTACTGACTTTTCATATCTCCCTTATTCAGTACAGAGTTTGACTCTTCAGGGCAGTAAGTCCTATTTCCCTGATTCCAAATTGGATTGAGGCCGAGCACCATGGCTCACGCTTATAATCCCAGCACTTTGGGAGGCAGAGGTGGGCAGATCACCTGAGGTCAGGAATTCAAGACCAGCCTGGCCAACATGGTGAAACCGCATCTCCACTAAAAATACAAAAAGTAGCCAGGCATGGTGGCGTGTACCTGTAGTTACAGCTACTCAAGAGGCTAAGGAAGGAGAATAGCTTAAGCCCAGGAGGCAGAGGTTGCAGTGAGCTGAGATTGCACCACTGCACTGCAGCCTGGGCACAGAGCGAGACTCTGTCTCAAAAAAAAAAAAAAAAAAAACCACATTGGATTGAAGTGTGTGGGCAGTGGGTAGAGGTGGCCATTCCTATTGTTCTCATATACTTCCTATAATATCATTGTAAAGATGCTTTAAAAAAAAAAAAACTTAAACACTAGAAAACACTTATGGTGAAAATAGCATGTTATACACAAAGTAACAGCTTTCACTTCAGTGTTTCTTGTGGTTCACATTGGTATCTATGTTGCACTAAACACCCCTGAGAAGCTTTCAAGCTTTCCCTATGTTTCAGTGCATTCTGCAGTCAAACGTTTATAAATGCAAAACCTGACTAGCATGAGGTGTCATATGAAAGGCTTGACCTTATATATGTTACCCCTAGAAGCATTAGAATGTAAGCTCCTTGAGGACAGGGATTCGTATCTACTTTGTTAATTGATACCTCTTGTCAGGGAAGAGGGCCACACAGTGAGACCCTGTCTCTAGAAAAATTAATTTTAAAAAATAAAAAGAAATTTAATTTTCAGAAAAGAATAAAAGGAAAAAGAAGTCAGTGAATTTAGGAGAACATTTGACCTCTGATGATATATATTGCCTGCTTGTCTCCAGATAGCATATAACAATCCAAACTTGTTCAAAAAGCAAATATAAAGAGCCTGTAACAGTGTAAACGTGTTTATTTAAGTAGAACTAACTTTTGCCAAGCTGGGCATGGATAGGAGAGGGAGAGTACTCAGTAGTTGCAGGCATTTTTAAGACTTGGAAAGCTTAAGTAGGAAAACCTTTAAGAATTGGGCATAGTGGCTCCCACTTGTGATCCCAGCACTTTAGGAGGCTGAGTCAGGAGGATCCTTTGAGCCCAGGAGTCCAAGACCAGCCTGGGCAACATGGTAAAACCCCATCTTTACAAAAAATACAAAAATTAGCCAGGTGTGGTGGCGCATGTCTGTAGTTCCAGCTACTCAGGAGGCTGAGGTGGGAGGATTGCTTGAGCTGGGGAGATTGAGGCTGCAGTGAGTCATGTTCGTGCCACTGCACTCTATCCTGGGTGACAGAGTAAGACCCTGTCTCAATTAAAAAAAAAAAAAAGAAAACGGCTGGGCGTGGTGGCTCACGCCTGTAATCCCAGCACTTTGGGAGGCCGAGGTGGGTGGATCACGAAGTCAGGAGATGGAGACCATCCTGGCTAACATAGTGAAACCCCGACTCTACTAAAAATACAAAAAAAAAATAGCCAGGAGTGGTGGCGGGCACCTGTAGTCCCAGCCACTTGGGAGGCTCAGGCAGGAGAATGGCGTGAACCCAGGAGGCAGAGCTTGCAGTGAGCCAAGATCACACCACTGCACTCCAGCCTGGGAGACAGAGTGAGACTCTGTCTCAAAAAAAAAAAAAAAAGAAAAGAGGCCAGGCACGGTGGCTCACGCCTGTTATCCCAGCACTTTGGGAGGCTGAGGGAGGTGGATCACCTGAGGTCAGGAGTTTGAGACCAGCCTGACCAGCAAGGTGAAATCCCATCTCTACTAAAAATACAAAAATTAGCCGGGCATGGTGGCAGGCACCTGTAGTCCCAGCTACTAGGGAGGCTGAGACAGGAGAATTGCTTGAACCCGGGAGGCAGAGGTTGCAGTGAGCCGAGATCATGGCACTTCAGTCCAGCCTGGGCAATAGAGTGAGACTCTGTCTCAAAAAAAAAAAAAAAAAAAAAAAAGAAAGAAAGAAAGAAAGAAAAGAAAACATTTAAGAACTTATAAATGCCCTTTCTCATCTCATCCAGGGTTGGGACGAGGCCTGCAGAGGATGTGCTCTGGGTATTTGGTGGTCCTGCTGGTGAGCGCTGGTGTTCCTTGAGGTCACCCTGCGCTGAGGATGAGAATATTTCACCCAAGTACATAACTAAGAGAAGACTACGCCCAGGAGATTTCATCCCCAAAAGCAAGAAGGTGAAGGACACTTGTACCCAGACGGTGAGATCCACTGCCTCCTGCCATGCTTTTAGCTCCCCCCATAGCTGAGCCCTCCTGACCAGAAAACCTGACGGGGCCACCTTCTGCATCCCTCAGTCTCACAGAGGTCCCAGAAAACTGAACCAGGCTTGGTGCTGACAGTGGGCCAGGGCAATGTAGACTCACTGGAGCTGGGTGACAGTGTGCCAGGGAGTGTCAAAGTCGAAATAAAAATATAAAGACAAATCTCTACTGTTTCTCCTTAGGAATCACAGAATTGCAATTTGGTGCACACACACAGATGGGGTGGTCTTCAGTGTGTCCGAAGGACAAAGAGAAGGTTAGGAGTTTTATTAGAAAGGGAAATATTACATATGGTTTTGAAAGAAAGCTCCTTGGCACTGGAGAAGCTTTTGGGAGCTGGCAAGCTCCGATTGGTGAGTGACAGGGGTCGGTAGAGCTAGTCGTAGAGTCACAGCAGGGCGTTTCAGCTGCTATTGGGTAAAACTGATCTTACCTATAGCAGGCCATTGCAGCAGCTGGGCTTGTGGAGAATTCAGTTATTGGATCAGTGCTATGTGCCCTGATGCTTTTCCAACCTGTCCTTTCTACTTTGATTTAGTTGGGTATCACAGGAATGACCCAATTTGCATAATAAACATTCAAAAGAAAAAGTAGCCAGCGCTGGTGCTGGTTCCAGAGGATGCTGTGTAGGCTGGGGCTGGGGACATGCACACCATAATATGTCTAAGCAAAATGGCCAGGTCGAGTGCTTCAGCTGCAACGAGGAGGGTGCCGTGGGAAGGGACACATCAGTGGAGGGCTCAGAGATGGTCCCCAGGAAAGTGGAACTGCAAGAGAAGTTGATACAGGTGTCAGCAGGAGACAGTCACATAGTGGTCCTCACAGAAGATGGCCATGTCTTCCTCTGAGGCTTCTTCCAGCACAATTACAGTGTGATCAGGCTGTTAGATCCCACGAAGAAGAGCGTGACGATTGTGCAAGTGCAGCTGGACATGCCCACAGTGAAGGTGGCCTCAGGAATTGGCCACTTGGTGATGCTGACACCTGACAGTGACATAGATACCTTGTGCTGTGGGACCAAGGCCATCTGGGCCTTGTGCTTGAATTGTGTGCCAACCGTGATGGCTGACAGGGCATGATTCCTGGTCCCCCAGATATGATGCTGAAATTCAGGGGAAGCTGGGACCTGACGCCCTTCTGTAGCACCTGCCTCACCGTTCCATCCCCTGTAAGGGGCACATACACAGAATATGGCTTTGGCCTCTTCAACAACCATCAGCTTGGAACCCCAGGCACAGAATCTTGCTTCATATCCCGGAACCTGGGATCCTTCAAGAACTCTACCAAGTCCAGGCCGGGCACGGTGGCTTACGCCTGCAATCTCAGCACTTTGGGAGGCTGAGGCGGGTGGATCACGAGGTTAGGAGATTGAGACCATCCTGGGTAACAAGGTGAAACCCCGTCTCTACTAAAAATACAAAAAAAAAAATTAGCTGGGCGCGGTGGTGGGCACCTGTAGTCCCAGCTACTCAGGAGGCTGAGGCAGGAGAATGGCGTGAACCCGGGAGACGGAGCTTGCAGTGAGCTGAGATCGCGCCACTGCACTCCAGCTTGGGTGACAGAGCGAGACTCCGTCTAAAAAAAAAAAAAAAAAAGAACTCTACCAAGTCCAGGTAGGCTTCTCTGGTGGCCAGCACCATACAGTCTTCGGGGATTCAGAAGGAAAAGCGTGCAGCCTGGGCCAGGCTGAATATAGAGGGTGGGCCTTCATGGGTGCTAAGAACATGCCCACCCTCATCTCCAGGCTGGTGCCATCTCCTCGGTCTCCTCAGTGGCTTTGGGCCTCTGTAGGGGAAATCGTGATCAGTGATGGACGTGTTTTTGCCTGGGACATGGACAGCAACTACCAGCCGGGCTCAGAGCGGGATGAGGATGCCTGGAGCGTGGTGGAGATGACAGGCAATGAGCTGGAGAACCATGTGGTCATCTATTAGTCAAGGGCAAGGAGTAGAGCTGATGAAGCCTCTGAGTGACTGGTTCATGGCCCCAGGACCCTTCCACACAGAACAGGGAAGCAGTGACAGCTAGAAATTCTAGCGGGCCTCCCCTAGCCCTGAGCACTCTGCCACGTGTCTTTTTCCCATCAGCATGACAGAATCCTTTTCTTCTTTGTCTTCCTCCTTTCTGGAATCATCCTGGGATCTGTAGGATGAAGTAGGGGATGAAAGAGGGGATGTCAGAAGGAGCATTGTTCACCCCAGAGCTAAGTGGTTAGACCTTTCCTCCCATGTCCCTACCTTTCATGGCCCTGGCTGATTCTGGCTTTGCCTATCAAAAAATCAAAATATGGCCAGGCACGGTGTCTCATGCCTGTAATCCCAGCACTTTGGGAGACCGAGGCAAGCGGATCGCTTGACGTCACTAGTTCGAGACCAGAGCCAAGATAACTCCACTGCACTCCAGCCTGGGCGGCAGAGTGAGTCAACTCCATCTCAAAAAAAAAAAAAAAGTTTACCTCACCCCTAGGGGTTTGTTGTCCATGCTCTGAGGAGCTGGGGCTCGATCAAGCTGCACTCTAGTCGTGTGCCATTTGTACTGTCCCTAACATCCACAGGCAGATACCTGGTACAGTCATCAGACTCAGCTGTCATGAACCCATGCCTGGGGAAACCAGAGAAGAGGCAGAGCAAACCTGTAGTGAAAAAGAGAAAAAGCCCCTACTTCATCCTCTGAAGGTTTGCTGAAAATGAACTGGCAATAGGCAGATTAATAAGAGAAAAATGCATACAAAATTTATTTTAACATGCATAGCATGGGGGAATCACAAGAGAATGATTGCCCAGTGACCCAACAGGGTACAGGTGCTTATAGGTCCTACTTCATAGGGGAAGGGGAGATAGGAGGTGCAGGAGAAAATGATTTTCAGGGGGAAAGAATGGACCCAGTGCTCAGAAAATGGTGAGTAAATAGTTTTCTTTGGGGATTGAATGGGACTGGAGAATAAACTGGTTTAGGACAATTTTTCTGGGCTCTAGGTGTGGCACAGTCTCTTCCTCTGTGATATGAGTTTTAATCTTCTCTGATTAATGAAATTTCAAACCGGGTGCAGTGGCTCACACCTGAAATCCCAGCACTTTGGGAGGCTGAGGTGGGCAGATCGCTTGAGCTCAGGAGTTTGAGACCAGCCTGGGGAACGTGGTGAAACCCTGCCTCTACAAAAAATCTAAAAATTAGCCAGGTGTGGTGGCATGTGCCCATAGTACTAGCTACTCAGGAGGCTAAGGTGAGAGGATTACTTGAGCCCGGGAGGCTGGGGCCGCAGCGGGCAGTGATCACGGCACTGCACTCTAGCCTGGGTGACAGAGCAAGACCCTGTCTCAAAAAAGAAAAAGAACAAAAGAAAAAGAAATTTCAGGGGAGGGATTGAAGATAATTATGTTCCTCTTCAGGGGCCCAATTTCTACGATAAGGGAACTTCAGAGAATGGTCTCATCCTGCACTTTAGGGGGAGAGACAGAAGATCAGAGAGATAGGAAGGGGGCGGGTCAGAGAGACGTTGAGGCTGCTTCTTTTTTTATTCTTTTTTTTTTTTTGAGACGGAGTCTCGCTCTTTCGCCCAGGCTGGGTTGCAGTGGCGCGATCTCGGCTCACTGCAAGCTCCACCTCCCGGGTTCACGCCATTCTCCTGCCTCAGCCTCCCGAGTAGCTGGGACTACAGGCGCCCGCCACCGCGCCCGGCTAATTTTTTGTATTTTTAGTAGGGACGGGGTTTCACCGTGTTAGCCAGGATGGTCTCCATCTCCTGACCTCGTGATCTGCCAGCCTCGGCCTCCCAAAGTTCTGGGATTACAGGCATGGAGCCACCATGCCTGGCCTTTTTATTCTTTTAATAGTAAATATAGTGTCTCACTATGTTGCCCAGGCTGGTCTCTAACTCCTGGCCTAAAGTGATCCTCCTGTTTCAGCCTCCCGAAGTGCTGGGATTACAGGCACCAGACACGAAGGCCATCCTGAGGCTTCCTCTTTAGTTCCATATTTTGGGGTATCATTTTCTGAGTACCAACAACTCCAAACCAAATATTTGGCTCTGGGCAGGTGTCCATAGGACAAAAAGGACAATAATCCTCCACGCAACCAATAAAAAAGCCAGTGAGCCGATCCCCCAGAAGTCAAAGCATTCTCTGCCCCTCAGGCATCCATCTCTCCAGTCAGCCTCACCTGCAGCCCTGGGCCTAAAACTAGAGGAGAAGCCACTCTGGGCAGGGCTTGCAGAGAGAGAAGAGGAGGATTTCATAAACAATCTTTTAGCAATATTGAGAGCAGAGAGATGGGGGAAAGAGTTGGAGAGGCAGGGGCTGGTGCTGAGTGAGAAAAGGAAGTGGCAACTCATACAGTGGCTGACAAAATTCACAATAGTTTTGATTATTTTATTTTACTATTTTATTTTATTCTGAGACAGAGTCTTGCTCTGTCACCCAGGCTGGAGTGCAGTGGCGTGATCTTGGCTCACTGCAACCTCTGCCTCCTGGATTCCAGCGATTCTCCTGTCTCAGCCCCCCAAGTAGCTGGGATTACAGGCACCCACCACCACGCCCGGCTAATTTTTGTATTTTTTAGTAGAGACAGGGTTTCACCATGTTGGTCAGGCTGGTCTCCAACTCCTGACCTCAGGTGAGCCACCCGCCTCAGCCTCCAAAAGTGCTGGGATTACAGGTGTGAGCCACCGTGCCTGGCCTAGTTTTGATTATTATTAATTGTAAAATATTTTGGAGGGTAGAGCAAAATCTTTTAACACTTTGAATAAATTCAGAGCTCTGTAAAACAAGCGGTTTGTTTTCTTCACACTTCCTGCTTTCTTAACGGAGGACCTGCTGTGTGCCAGGCACTGTGGGGAAGGGCAGAGTACAGCCATGCCTGAGAACCTGGAGTCCGGTCATGATGGAAGTGATGTCAAGGCCCGAGGTGCCCGTGTGGCTCGTTCAAAGGGCTCTTCAAATCCGTACAAATCCAAGAAGGAGTGAAGAGCTGACTGAGTTATGTTTAGGTATTTATGTTTCAGGAATCATTGGATTTAAAATAAAATGATGTTGCATCATTGAAGAGAAATGAAATGGATCTTTGAGTATCTTAATCCCAAAACAAGATTTTTAAGTATAGCACATCTCTAGAAAGGCTTACCGAGCTGCTTTTATCATTTTCAACAGCTGTCATCCTTGTATAAACATGATTAATTGCACAATAACTCTGAAGACAGCTTATGTATATTAGTGTATATTAATGTATATTATGTATATTAATTTTCATAAGCAATCGAGTAACCTAATCATATAGGACTGACCTGTCCAATATAGTGGTCACTAGCTGCACGTGGCTATTTACACTTAAATTAACTAAATTTATTTAATAATTAAACTTCCTTGGTTGAACGAGCCACATTTCAAGTACTCAGTGGTCACATGTGACCAGGGCCCATGGTATTGGACTGTGCAAATATGGAAATATGTGGAACAAGGCCGGGCGCAGTGGCTCACACCTGTAATCCCAGCAGTTTGGGAGGCCGAGGTGGGTTGATCACAAGGTCAGGAGTTCAAGACCAGCCTGGCCAAGATGGTGAAACCCCATCTCTACTCAAAATACAAAAATTAGCCAGGCATGGTGGCAGGCGCCTGTAATCCCAGCTACTCAGGAGGCTGAGGCAGAAGAATCCCTTGAACCCAGGAGGCAGAGGTTGCAGTGAGGTGAGATTGCGTCATTGCACTCCAGCCTGGGCAACAGAGCAAGGCTCTGACTCAAAAAAAAAAATTATATACATATACATATATAACAAGGCTGGGCACGGTGGTTCATGCCTGTAATCCCAACACTTTGGGAGGCCAACACAGGTGGATCACCTGAAGTAAGGAGTTCAAGACCAGACTGGCCAACATGGTGAAACCCCATCTCTACTAAAAATACAAAAGTTAGCTGGGTGTGGTGGCACGCACCTGTAATCCCAGCTACTCAGGAGGCTGAGACAGGAGAATCACTTGAACCCAGGACGGAGTGGGTGGGGTGAACCAAGATCTTCCCCATTCACCCCAGCCTGGATGAAAAAAGGTAAAACCCCATCCAAAAAAAAAAAAAAAAAAAGCAATATATAGAACATGCATCTATAGAATATGTCCATCCTCATAGAAATTTACAATGAACAATGGAACTGGAAAGTTTTATTAGCACCAGGAGGATTCTTCTTGGATGGCAGTGACTCTTGAAAAATGAATACAATGAAAAAAGGAACTTATAAGTGAAGGGAAAAGATTGCCCTTGTGGAGTTAAGCTAGTAGTATGCATACATATATGCAAAGTGATCTGAAAAAGAAAGACTGGCTTCCAGATTAGAAAGATTTTGTTCCTGTAGGGCAAGGGAAAGCTCCCCCTTCACCCTCTGAAGGTTCACTGAAACTCAACTGGCAAAAGGCAGATTACAGCCAGGTACGGTGGTATGCACCTGTAGTCCCAACTACTCAGGGGGTTGAGGAGGGAGGATCCCTTGGGGCCAGGAGTACGAGGTTGTAATGCACTGTGATCATGCCTGTGAATAGCCAGCATACTCCAACCGGGGCAACATAGGGAGACCTCCATCTCTATTTTTTTAAAGGCAGATTAATAGGCGAAAAGGCATACAAATTTACTTTTTCATACTTTTATATGACACAAGACCCTTCAGAATGAAGGCACAAAGATACAAGGGAAACTGTTCATTCTTATGGTTAGGTTCAACAAAGTATCAACAGCCTTGTAGAAATATAACTGGAAAAAAAGCGTGTGCTCTAAAGCTAACAGGCTGAGACGGGAAACCCAGCAGGCCCTTCTGTTTAGGTTCCTCTTGGCCTCTCTGAGCAGCATTCCTTCCTTCTGGGTGTGGGGCAGGACCCTCTCTGGAATGGGGGTCTTGTGGCCTACAGTCACATAAAGTGGGTCAGATAATTTCTTTATAGCCAGTTCTTATACAGAAGGGGCAGGAGGAAAGTTAGAGTAGTATTTTTAGGTTTTGTGGCTGGTTTGGGGGAAAAGAAGTTCTGGTTTCTATGGCCTTGGGGAAGAGGGATTCTAGTTTCTATGGCTGGCCTCAGGGGAGAATGAGGGGCCAGAGACAGGGGGACAGGAGAAGGTCAGAGAGAAACTTTTGCTTCAGGCTGCTTCTGAGGTCTCATTTTGAGGTATCACTTTCTAAGCCTCAACATTTCCATAGGAAAAATCTACATGAAAAGGAAAGCTATCAACCAGACAGTGTACTGTCATGTAGGGAAACAGCATTGTCATCATCACTCACTTCTTCATTTTCAAAACAACGGGTACTAGGCCGGGTGCGATGGCTCACACCTGTAATCCAAGCACATTGAGAGGCCGAGGCAGGCAAATCACTTGAGGCCAAGAGTTTGAGACCAGCCTGGCCAACATGGCAAAACCCTGTCTCTACTAAAAATACAAATATTAGCTAGGCGTGGTGGCACACGCCTGTAATCCCAGCTACTCAGAAGGCTGGGGCAGGAGAATCACTTGAGCTTGAACCGGGGAGGCAGAGGTTGCAGTGAGCCGAGATCACAGCACTGCAGGCCAGCCTGGGCAACAGACAGAGACTGTCTCAACAAACAAACAAACAGAACAACAACAACAACAACAACAACAAAACAGTGGGTACTATTTATTGAACTCAGATTATGGGACAAATGTTCTTTTTTTTTTTTTTTTTTTTGAGATGGAGTCTCTCTCTGTCACCCAGGCTGGAGCGCAGTGGTGCCATCTCTGCTCACTGCAAGCTCCGCCTCCCGGGTTCACACCATTCTCCTGCCTCAGCCTCCAAAGTAGCTGGGACTACAGGTGCCCGCCACCACACCCGGCTAATGTTTTGTATTTTTAGTAGAGATGGGGTTTCATCGTGTTAGCCAGGATGGTCTCGATCTCCTGACCTCGTGATCCGCCCGCCTCAGCCTCCCAAAGTGCTGGGATTACAGGCGTGAGCCACCGCGCCCGGCCAGCACAAATGTTCTTAATTCGCATAGCAACCTGTTGAGGGCATTGTTACTACGCCCATTTTCTTAGAAGAAAATTCATGCTGCAGGTAACTCCGTTGTCTCCAAAACCTGTCCTCCTAACTATGATGGCAAACTTTCTCTGTAAAGGGTCGGATGGTAAATACGTTAGGTTTTGTGGGCCATGTGATCTTTGCTGAAACTTCCCAACTCTGCAGGTGGAGCAAGAAAGAAGCCATACACAGACATAAGTGAAGGCTGTGGCTGTGTTCTGATAAAACTTTATAGACCGCCGGGCGCGGTGGCTCACGCTTGTAATCCCAGCACTTTGGGAGGCCGAGGCGGGCGGATCACAAGGTCAGGAGATCGAGACCACGGTGAAACCCCGTCTCTACTAAAAATACAAAAAAAAATTAGCCGGGCGTGGTGGCGGGCGCCTGTAGTCCCAGCTACTCGGAGAGGCTGAGACAGGAGAATGGCGCGAACCCGGGAGGCGGAGCTTGCAGTGAGCCGAG
>NW_026652295.1:50500548-50740912 GCF_009828535.3 Hylobates moloch | reverse complement strand
TTTTTTTTTTTTTTTTTTTTTTTGAGATGGAGTCTCTCTCTGTCACCCAGGCTGGAGCGCAGTGGTGCCATCTCTGCTCACTGCAAGCTCCGCCTCCCGGGTTCACACCATTCTCCTGCCTCAGCCTCCAAAGTAGCTGGGACTACAGGTGCCCGCCACCACACCCGGCTAATGTTTTGTATTTTTAGTAGAGATGGGGTTTCATCGTGTTAGCCAGGATGGTCTCGATCTCCTGACCTCGTGATCCGCCCGCCTCAGCCTCCCAAAGTGCTGGGATTACAGGCGTGAGCCACCGCGCCCGGCCAGCACAAATGTTCTTAATTCGCATAGCAACCTGTTGAGGGCATTGTTACTACGCCCATTTTCTTAGAAGAAAATTCATGCTGCAGGTAACTCCGTTGTCTCCAAAACCTGTCCTCCTAACTATGATGGCAAACTTTCTCTGTAAAGGGTCGGATGGTAAATACGTTAGGTTTTGTGGGCCATGTGATCTTTGCTGAAACTTCCCAACTCTGCAGGTGGAGCAAGAAAGAAGCCATACACAGACATAAGTGAAGGCTGTGGCTGTGTTCTGATAAAACTTTATAGACCGCCGGGCGCGGTGGCTCACGCTTGTAATCCCAGCACTTTGGGAGGCCGAGGCGGGCGGATCACAAGGTCAGGAGATCGAGACCACGGTGAAACCCCGTCTCTACTAAAAATACAAAAAAAAATTAGCCGGGCGTGGTGGCGGGCGCCTGTAGTCCCAGCTACTCGGAGAGGCTGAGACAGGAGAATGGCGCGAACCCGGGAGGCGGAGCTTGCAGTGAGCCGAGATTGCGCCACTGCACTCCAGCCTGGGCGACAGAGCGAGACTCCGTCTCAAAAAAAAAAAAAAAAAAACTTTATAGACACTGAAATTTGAGTTTCATACATTTTTCTTGTGTCACACACACGAAATATTCTGATTTTGTGTGATACATATACACCACGGAATATTACACAGCCATAAAAAGAACGAAACTGTGTCCTTTGCAGCAACATGGATATAGCTGGAGACCATTATCCTAAGCAAATTAATGCAGGAACAGAAAACCAAATACCACACGTTCTCACTTATAGGTACACATACTCAAAGATGGGAACATTAGACACTGGGGACTATTAGAAGAAAGGGGGAGGGAGGGGGGCATGGGGTGAATAACTACCTATTGGGTGCTATGCTCACTACCTGGGTGAAGTTTGTATCCCAAACTTCCGCATCACGTGATATACCCATGTAACAAACCTGCACATGTACCCCCTGCACTTTAAATAAAAGCAGAAAATATATGTATTCTTATTTTGATTTTTTCCAACCCTTTACATATGTAATCATTTTTCTTAACTTGAAGGTTTACAGAATTGCCCAGGGAGCTATAGTTTGCAGACCTCTGACACGTCTCAAGTTTGACTAAGTAGTCGAAGACACCAAACTGGCAGCACGCATCCAAGTACATTTCTGGGGGGAGGGAATCTTACTCAGTGGACAAGAGTCTGTTGTGGAGATGGGCACATTAATGCCAACATCTAATGCTTATTCAGGACCAACCACGTGCCTAAGCTCCGCACTTTAACTCAGACTATCTCATGTCATCTTCAGAGGAGCTCCATGAAGTAGTTACCTCTGATTTCACCCCTTTACAGATGAAGAAATTGAGCCATAAAGAAGTTAACTAGCTTGTCCAAGGTCACACAACTAGTTTGTGGTTGGGTGGGGATTTGAACTGAAAGAGTCTAATGACGTGCTGAATGCCTTCCGTTAAACATTTAACTGTAGTCTCCCTCTCCCCTGCATTCTTACCCTCCAACCCACAGGCCTTCTCTCGGTTCCTCTCAAACTCCCACTTCCATCTGCCTCTGCTTCAGCACTGCCCAGTACTTTGAATGCTTCCTGCCACACCCATCAGACCGTTTTCCGGATCTTTTTGATTCTTCAGGTCTTAACTCAAACTTCACCTCCTTAAAGAAGCCTTCACTGATCACCCAATTGAAAGAAATAACACAGGTGTGCACAAAACACACACAAGCATACACACACTTTCTCTGACTCTCTCCTCGTCCTATTCAACATTCTGTTTTTATAGAAGTCATGTCTATTTGAAAATTTGAAATTGTCTTATTTATTCATCTATTTTATTGTCTTCTGTTAGATTGCAAGTACTTGACTTTGTCCGTCTTTTACCACATTATAATTAGTTTCTACAATGCCTGACACATTGTAGATGTTCAATATATTATTTTATTATTTTTTATTTATTTTATTTTATTTTATTTTTTTGAGTCAGAGTCTCACTCTGTCGCCCAGGCTGGAGTGCAATGGTGTGATCTCCACTCACTGCAACCTCTGCCTCCCTGGTTCAAGCAATTCTCGTGCCTCAGACTCCCGAGTAGCTAGGATTATAGGTGTGCTCCACCACACCCAGCTAATTTTTGTATTTTTAGTAAAGATGGGGTTTCACTAAGTTGGCCAGGCTGGTCTTGAACTCCCTACCTCAGGTGATCCACCCACCTCAGCCTCCCAAAGTGCTGAGATTACAGGCGTGAGCCACCATGCCTAGCCACATCATAGATGTTCAATACATTCTAACTCTGTGTTCTGATACTACATTTACTGAGGAGCTTTCAAATTCTATTTTAATTTCATCTATTGGGAGAGATTTACAACTTATGACAACTTTTGGTCCCTGTATAGGGTGGATTCTTGCAGTAGGCCAATAAATAATTATTCTGCTTAAGATGTGACTTCGAAGGCATTGACCGCAGCATGATATCTAATGACGCCTTAACCTGAGAGTTACGTTTTCCACTGGAAGTTCATAAATCAGCCTTTCTGTTGCCCACTTATGTATTTTGGTTAGTCCTCATCTTCCCCAGAAAGTGTCCCCGGTCCTTGAAAATGAAAGACCATATCTGGCCATTAGGCACCTAGATGACAGATTTTTCCTCAAATAATTCCTTCCAGGGTCACCCAGACATGACTGCGTTTAGCTAATTTAGGGAATGGTGCCCTTAATCTCTCATCTGCCTCCCCAGTCTCTCTTTTCCTCTTATCACAACCTTCCTACACTTCTCTCTCCTCCTCCCGTCTTCCAATGCAGACCTGTTCCAGGATGTCTCTCTCCTAGTTTTATCCCCTCTTACCCTATAAGATACCTTATGACTCTTATATCCCAGGGGCCTTACTTTTAAAGACCCTTCCCAGTGAACTCTCCTCAAATGCAAATAGGATCATAGACGATATGAATGTATGGAAGGTGTATGGCTTCCTGCCTGCCTGCCTGCCTTCCTTCCTTCCTTCCTTCCTTCTTCCTTCCTTCCTTCCTTCCTTCCTTCCTTCCTTCCTTCCTTCCTTCCCTTCCCTCCCTCATTCCTTCCTTCCCTCCATCCCTGCTTCCTTCCTTCCTTCTCTTTCCTTCCTTCCTTCCTTTCTTCCTTCCTTCCCTTCCTTTCCTCCTTCCTTCCCTTCCTTCCTTCCCTCCCTCCTTTCTTCCTTTAGTATCCCAGACTTCAGCATCACGTGATATACCCATGTAACAAACCTTCCCTCCTTCTTTTCTTCCATCCTTCCCTCCCTCCCTCTCTCCCTCCCTCATTCCTTCCCTCCTTTCCTCTCCTTCCCTCCTTCCCTTCTTTTCCTTCCTTCCTTCCTCCCTCCCTCCCTCCCTTCCTTCCTTCTCTTTCTCTCTTTCCCAAACTTTCTGTAAATTGCTTACATTATTTTATAATTTAAAGTTGATTTTTAGCCAGGTACAGTGGCTCACACCTGTAATCCTAGCACTTTGGGAGGCCAAGGCGGGCAAATCACTTGAGGTCAGGAGTCTGAAACCAGCCTGGCCAACGTGGTGAAACCCCATCTCTACCAAAAATACAAAAAAATTAGCCAGACATGGTGGGGGGTGCCTGTTATCCCAGCTACTTGGGAAGCTGAGGCAGGAGAATGGCTTGAACTCGGGAGGCAGAGGTTGCAGTGAGCTGAGATCACGTCACTGCACTCCAGCCTGGGCAACAGAGTGAAATTCCATCTCTAAATAAACAAATAAATAAGGTATGTATTTTTAAGTTAAGCCAAAATTCCATCACAGCCTTCAGAGCCTGGACCAGAGCATACCCCACAAAAGCCATGACAACAAGGGCCGTGTGCGTGTTGGAGGCCTAAGGCCTCATGCTGGCACCATCCACTTTAAACAGAAGGAAAATGGGCCAGCTGTGGTATCAAGACGCATTATGGGATTGACTAAAGTTCAGCACAGATTCCATGTCCATCAGTTTGGAGCTAATACACAAGGCTGATCCGCACTTTAATCCTCTATCCAAAAAACACGGTGGCCCAAAGGATCAAGAGAGGCATGTGGGAGACCTGGGCAATGAGATGGCTGGCAAAGATGGTGTGGCCAGTGTGTCTACTGAAGATTCACTTTCAGAAGATCATTCCATCATTGGCTGTACAAGCATGATCCAGAAGAAACAGATGCCTTGGGCAAAGGTGGCAATGAAGAAAGCACAAAGACGAGAAACACTGGAAGTCATTTAGCTTGTGGTGTCATTGAGATTGCACGATAAATATTCCCTAGAATGTGACCCGAGTGCCAATAACTCCACCGTTATCCTGCTAGCTATGAAAATGTAACGTGAGGCTGGGCACGGTGGCTCACGCCTGTAATCCCAGCACTTTGGGAGGCCAAGGTGGGCAGATAACGAGGTCAGGAGTTCAAGACCAGCCTGACCGAAATGGTGACACCCCATCTCTACTAAAAATACAAAAATTAGCCAGGCATGGTGGCGTGAGCCTGTAATCCTAGCTACTCAGGAGGCTGAGGCAGGAGAATCGCTTGAACCCGGGAGGCAGAGGTTGCAGTGAGTCGAGATCGAGCCACTGCACTCCAGCCTGGGTGACAGAGTGAGACTCCATCTCAAAAAAAGGAAAAAAGAAAAAGAAAATGTAACGTGATAAATATTAAATACTGTATTTTTAACTGCCCAAGTGGTTCACCTTGCCTGCTGCCTAGACAGAGCTGATTCATCAAGACAGAGGAATTGCAATAGACAAAGAGTAATTCAGGCCCGGCGCGGTGGCTCACGCCTGTAATTCCAACACTTTGGGAGGCCGAGGCAGGCGGATCACTTCAGGTCAGGAGTTCGAGACCAACCTGGCCAACATGGTGAAACCCCATCTCTACTAAAAATACGAAAATTAGCTGGGTGTGGTGGCACGCACCTGCAATCCCAGCTACGGGGGAGGCTGAGGCAGGGGAATCGCTGGAACCCGGGAGGTGGAGGCTCCAGTGAACCAAGATCACGCCACTGCACTCCAGCCTGGGCGACACAGTGAGACTCCGTATCAAAAATTAAGAAAACAAGGAAAATTTATGTGACATCATAAAATGAAAAGTATTTGCCACAAATAGAAAGTAACTTTAAAATAAATACCAGAGAGATAAAACAGTATTCTTAAATCTAGTTTAATACCTTTGCCTGCTGAAGGGTGAGATCTTTTGTTAAAAGGATAATTAACAAGTGTTAGGGATCTTCTCCTAAATTTAATCAGAATGATTGGAGGAACACTGAGTCATTGTTACTTAGTACGATTATTGTCATACCTCTTTTAGGGTCTGTTTGCACTTGAATGAAGCAACTGGGTGCTTGGCTGAAGGGAAAAAACTCTCTCAAAGTTGTTTTTCAGGTGCTAGGGCTGGTGGGGGCAGGAAAGGTAAGGCGCGCATGCCTTAGGGTTAGGTTTGGGTGATCAGGTGGTGTTTTCCTGAAGATAATACATCCTAGAGTGTCCTAAAGTGTCTGGCCCCACAGGTAGAGATTCAGGTATGTGGGTGATAGACTACTCATTCCCAGGCTTGAACACAGCCCCATAGCTACTCATACAGATATTCAAGCAGGAAAAAGTATGCTTTCTCTTGTCTTTTTTTCTTAATAGAGACAGGGTCTCCCTATGTTGCCCAGGCTGGTCTTGAACTCCTGGGCTCGAGGGATCCTCCTGCTTCAGCCTTCCAAAGTGAGAGGATTACAGGCGTGAGCCACCACGCCTGGCCACCCCTCCCCTCCGCTCCTCTCCCCTCCCCTCCCCTTCCTTCCCCCCCGCCCGCCCCCCGTCCTCTCCTCTCCTCTCCTCTCCTTTCCTTCCTACCTCCTGCATTTGTTTTCCTTTTCTTGTTTCTTTTCTTTTCTTTTCCTTTCTTTCTTATATTCCTTCCTTCCTTCCTCCTTCTTTTCTTTCTTTTGTTTTTCCTTTCTTTCTTTTCTTTCTGGATCTCACATCTGTTTCCCAGGCTGGAGTGCTGTAGCATGATCTCGGCTCACTTCAACCTCGACCTCCTGGGCTCAGTGATTCTCCCACCTCTGTATCCCAAGTAGCCGGGACTACAGGCATGCGCCGCTGTGCCTAGCTAATTTCTTATATATTTAGTAGAGACAGGGTTTTGCCATGTTGCTCAAGCTGTATTTTCTCTCTTTCTACTGGAAATATTTACTAGGGAAAGGCAGAAAAAAGACTACAACAAAACTGACAGCAAATGAACAGCTGCAGAAGTGAACTGTGCACAACTGGCCTTGCAAGTTTTCCCCTTCTAATTTAGTCCTTGTTCATTGCTACAGTTACTGTCACTAACTACAACCAAAGATCTATAGAAGATACATCTATTAATGTTAATTTAGTCTTTGCTCAATGTTATAGTTACTGTCACTAACTACAACCAAAGATCTAGAGAAGATACATCTATTAATGTTAATTTAGTCTTTACTCATTGCTACAGTTACTGTCACTAACTACAACCAAAGATCTAGAGAAGATACAGCTATTAATGCTATGATGTAGTCAAAAGAGCTCTAGATTTGGAAGCAGGAAATCTGAAATCTGTTCTTCCTTTAGCACTTCTTAGCTGTTCTGATTACCTTGAGCAATTTATCCCTTGCCTGCTCTTTCTCATTTTCCATTAAATCTTCCATTTTCTACCCCTTGGGTGAACAGATTCGCCTTTGAGGGCCCAGTGAGCTCCTCTTTAAGATGAGAACAACAATATTTCATCCTGTCATGGAAGGCAGGGGACTGGACTAGTTAATTTCTTGTACCCACCAGTTCCGGGATCATAAAATCCTATGAATTAGAGAAAACCAACTGTATGCTGGTGCCAGACTCTTGAACATGAAGCAAGTATGCAACATACCAATGTTTCAGCATGTGCCTGCCCACATGACAAACTGTTGTTTATAGAGCACCAACTATGCACACAATGACGATGATGACAAGTCAGTTTTGAGTGTTTACTCCTCACAACAACCCCATGAACTAGTTTATATCATTATCCCCACTTAAAAAATATAGAAACGGAGGCACAGGGAAGCCAAGTCATTTGTCCACAGCACAAAATCAATAAGCAGCAGAGATGACTTTGAACAGAGACCATCTGTTGAAACTGACTACAAAGAGGCACAGGGAATTTTGAGGGGTGATGGAAATGTTTTTTATTATAAAATTAAATGTCAAAGGTGGAGAGCTGTTTCCCAGAGAGCAGTTTCCAAACTATTTGTGACCAAGTTTAATTTGTTATATTTTATTTTTATTATAAATTTTCTTTTTGAGAGATGAGACCTCACTGTGTTGCCCAGGCTGTAGTGCAGTGGCATGATCATAGCTTACTGCAGCCTCAAACTCCTGGGCTTAAGCCATCCTCCCACCTCAGGCTCCCGAGTAGCTGGGAGTACAGGTGTGTGCCACCATACCCAGTTGGAAATGGTCTATGTCTTGATGGAAATGTTCTGTATCTGGGTGGTTATAAAACTATAGAACTGTACACCTAAAGAGGGTGAATTTCACTCTATGTAAGTTATATTTTAATAAACCTGATTTTTAGGGCAAACAAAAAAAACAGTACGAAGAACAAACAGAATTTAGAACAAACAAAAAAACCCAGAATAAAGCCAAGAGTTAAGGAAGAGAGCAAGGGAGGGAGGCTGGGAGAAGGAAGGAGGGGAGGACTCTGCAGAGCAGGCTGGAAGCTAGGAAGAATGCCCTGTATGCGCCGACCAGGCAAGCACAGAAGTCGCCTGGAGAGCCACGCCTCTGCTATCTGTTTCCGTTGCCTCAGGGAGAAAAACAAAAAGATAATAAATTCAGCTTCTCTTTTTCTTTTGTTGATGGCCCTCTCCCTTCACCTTCATTTTGTGATTTCGCTTCAGAGGGCAGTCTGTCTTTTCCAACTCAGTTCCAGCTGCTGAAAGTGGAGGCCTAGACATTTGATCTCCTCATTTTTTTTTTTTTTTTTTTTTTTTGAGACAGAGTCTTTCTCTGTCCCCCAGGCTGGAGTGCGGTGGCGTGATCTCGGCTCACCGCAACCTCCACCTCCTGGGTTCACGCCATTCTCCTGCCTCAGCCTCCCAAGTAGCTGGGACCACAGGCGCCCGCCAACACGCCCGGCTAATTTTTTTGTATTTTTTAGTAGAGACGGGGTTTCACCGTGTTAGCCAGGATGGTCTCGATCTCCTGACCTCGTGATCCACCCACCTCGGCCTCCCAAAGTGCTGGGATTACAGGCTTGAGCCACCGCGCCCGGCCTGATCTCCTCTTGATTTGACCAGAACAGCCTGTTTGAGAGACAGGACAAGCAGTAACACAGGGGTTTTGGCAAAGAATCGAACTGTATTGATCTAAGTAAATGAATGAATACATTAGTGTTTTTGCTGCCAGCAATCTGGTAAGAACTCTTAAAAACATCCAGCAAGGGTTAAGTAGGAAACAATGGTGTTCCCTTGCCAACATCCGTCCCAGTGTGTGGAGAATTATTTTCAAATTTCTATTTTGGATGCAGGCAGGAAAGGTGGATAAGGTTTGAAAAGTTATGCTGACTACTTGAGTGATGGGATCATCCGTATCCCAATCCTTAGCATCACACAATATACCCATGTAACAAATCTACATGTATCCCCTGAATCTAAAATAAAAGTTAAAAAACAATTTAAATTCCATTTTGGCAAATGCATTTCCTATCTCACTACACTGGAGCCTCTGACCCTCTCAGGACACCCCTCAGGCAGGGGAGTTTCCTCATCACAACCTGTTTGTTTCATCCTGAATTACAGCCCTAAATCCTTTGCTGAGTTGCCATTTTCATTAAATCACAGTATACTTGTTAAAGACTTAAAGTTGATTAAATAGCAAAATAAACCACTTACCTTCCTGTACATCTTCAACTCCCAGAGCTAGTTGTGACAAGGGTTTTGGTGGCCACCAAGAAACCACACTGTAAGAATTTTAGAAGAGGGTTACTTTCATTTCGTATTTAAATTGTTTATTTTTTTGTTTTTTGGTTTTTTTTTTGAGATGGAATTTCACTCTTGTTGCCCAGGCTGGTGTGCAGTGGCGCGATCTCGGCTCATTGCAACCTCCACCTCCCAGGTTCAACTGATTCTCCTGCCTCCGCCTCCCAAGTAGCAGGGGTTATAGGCATGCGCCACCATGCCTGGCTAATTTTTTTTGTATTTTTAGTAGAGACAGGGTTTCACCATGTTAGCCAGGCTGGTCTCAAACTCCTAACATCAGGTGATCCACCGACCTCGACCTCCCAAAGTGCTGGGATTACAGGCGTGAGCCACTGCGCCTGGCCAAATTGTTAATTTTTAAAAATGTTTGAATGTGTAATTCATTCCTATGTCTAAAAAACTAGGAGAAAATTACAGAGTGAAGTTTCTTTCTACACTTGTCCCCCATCTACCCAGCATTCCCTTCCTAAAACAAGTTTCTTTTTTATTCTTCCAAGGATTTTAATGCATATGAATATCAATATTTATTTACTGAAGTATATACACCTAGAGGCCAGGTGCAGTGGCTCATGCCTGTAATCCCAGCACTTTGGGAGGCTGAGGTCAGGAGTTCGAGACCAGCCTGGCCAACATGGCAAAACCCCATCTCTACTAAAAATACAAAAAAAAAAAAAAAAATTTAGCTGGGCTTGGTGCTGGCAGGCGCCTGTAATCCCAGCTACTCAGGAGGCTGAGGTGGGAGAATTGCTTGAACCCAAGAGGCAGAGTTTGCAGTGAGCCAAGATGGCGCCATTGCACTCCAGCCTGGCCGAAACTCCGTCTCAAAAAAAAAAAAAAAAAAGAAAGAAAGCTTTACCAGATTCTTTTCTCTCTCTTTCTCCCACTCTTTTAACTTTTATTTTAGGTTCAGGGTACATGTGCAGGTTTGTTAATTGGTAAATTGTGTGTCACAGGGGTTCGGTGTACAAAAAATTTTGTCCCCAGGCAACGAACATATTACCCAATAGGTATTTTCTCTGATCCTCTCTCTGCTCCTACCTTCCACCCTCAAGTATGCCCTAGCGCACCTGCCATTCACCTCCCAGTGTCCATGTGTTTTTGTGTGTAACACCCACTTATAACTGAGAACGTGCAGTATTTAATTTTCTGTTCCCACATTAGTTTGCTTAGGATAATGGCCCTGGCTCCATCCATGTTGCTGTGAAAGACATGATCTCATTCTTTTTTTATGGCTGTATAGTATTCCATGGTATATATGTAATCACATTTTCTATTTTTTTTTTTTTTGAGACAGAGTCTCGCTCTATTGCCCAGGCTGGAGTATAGTGGCACCATCTCGGCTCACTGCAACTTCTGCCTTCTGGGTTCAGATGATTCTTGTGCCTCTGCCTCCCTAGTAGCTGCGACTACAGGTATGTTCCACCATGCCTGGCTAATTTTTTTTTTTTTTTGAGACTTATTTCACTCTTGTCGCCCAGGCCTGGGCAACAGAGTGAGACTCTGTCTCCAAAAAAAAAAAAAAAAAAAAGATAGAAAATGTGGTTACATATATACCATGGAATACTATGCAGCCATAAAAAAGAACAAGATCAGCCAGGCCCAGTGGCTCACACCTGTAATCCCAGCACTTTGGGAGGCCGAGGTGGGTGGATCACCAGGTCAGGAGATCGAGACCATCCTGGCTAACGCAGTGAAACCCCGTCTCTACTAAAAATACAAAAAAAAATTAGCCAGGTGTGGTGGTGGGCGCCTGTAGTCCCAGCTACTTGGGAGGCTGAGGCAGGAGAATGGCGTGAACCCGGGAGGCGGAGCTTGCAGTGAGCCGAGATCGTGCCACTGCAGTCCAGCCTGGGCGATGGAGCCAGACACTGTCTCAAGAAAAAAAAGAAGAACAAGATCATTATTCTAAGCAAACTAATACAGGAACAGAAAATTAAATACTGCATGTTCTCAGTTATAAGTGGGAGCTACACAAAAAGAACACATGGACACTAGGAGGTGAACAACAGGTGCTGGGGTGTACTTGAGGGTGGAAGGTGGGTGTCCATCTACTAGAAATGTATAAAATATAATAATATACAATGTTATCAGAAGGTGATTTCAAGGGATTGGGAAGGATCCTGTGTGGCTTTGGCCAATATTGGTCATTTTGACCATTATTGTAATTTATGTTAAAAATAACTAACATTTTCACAGAGGCTTAGAGTCTTAGAGTTATTGCATACTTATGTTATTCCACCTACATTAGTGGTGGAATAAGGCAGGAATGTATTATCATTTTTATTTTACAGATGAAATGCAAAGAGATTAAGTGACTTGTCCAAGAGCTTAGTAAGTGGGGTTGCCAGGAGTTGAATTCCAGTTGCCTGACTTGATGTCTAGCATAAAGGCAGCCAAGCAACTATATGATTTAGCTATGGAATGTAACCCTTTAGAGCCCGCACCATGCAAGCTCTGTGCCATAGCTTTTAGATTAGTTGCTTAAAACTAAAGCCAAGCTTTTCAGTGGCAATGATTTAAGTTGCTAAATATAATCATGACTCTCAAGAAAGTTATATTTTAACTTTGTATGATCTAGTTTTTTTGTTGTTGTTGTTGTTTGTTTTGTTTTGTTTTGAGACGGAGTCTCCCTATGTCGCCCAGGCTGGAGTGCAGTGGCACTATCTCGGCTCACCGCAACTTCCGCCTCCCGGGTTCAAGCAGTTCTCCTGCCTCAGCCTCTTGAATAGCTGGGATTACCGGCATGTGCCACCATGCCCAGCTAATTTTTTTTTGTATTTTTAGTAGGGACGGGGTTTCACCATATTGGTCAGACTGGTCTCGAACTCCTGACCTTGCGATCCGCCCACCTCAGCCTCCCAAAGTGCTGGGATTACAGGCGTGAGCCACCACGCCTGGCCCTAGTTGTCTAAAACTTTGAACAGGTCTTTAAAAAATATATTCTGTTGATCTACTGTGGATCAATATAAAGACATTTGCTAAGGATCTGATCCCATGTAATATCTTACACATTGGGTATAGATTAGGCTGGAACCTAGTTCTTAGATTCCTACTCAGTTACTTCACTAAATGAATACTTACTTAATTATACTTAGTGAATATTTTACTTAATTATGCTTAC
Source organism: Hylobates moloch (assembly GCF_009828535.3). Taxonomy (NCBI): domain Eukaryota; kingdom Metazoa; phylum Chordata; class Mammalia; order Primates; family Hylobatidae; genus Hylobates; species Hylobates moloch. The sequence continues at coordinate 50,728,503 of NW_026652295.1, read as the reverse complement.
TAGGCAGAATAGTAGGAGATGTAGCTCTAACCTCTAGTGACATATTTTAATAAACAGATCACAGCCTGGGTAACAAAAGCAAGACCCTGTCTCTACAAAAAATATAAAAAATTAGCCGGGTGTGGTGGTGCATGCCTGTGGTCCTACTTGGGACCCTATGGTCCCAAGAGATCCGGAAGGATCTCTCGAGTCCAGGAGTTTCAGGCTGCAGTGAGCAGTGATCTTGCTACTGCATTCCAGCCTGGGTCACAGGTGAGATTCTGCCTCTAAAACGAAAACAAAAACAAAACCAGATCAGACATACCAGTATTATGGTTCTTGCTGCTTTTGGTGGAGGTTCACCTTGGTGGGAGGAGTTCTAGAGACATCTCTTCTGCGACTGATTCCTGAACAGGGATGACAGTAGCCCTCCCGCTCCCTTATCCACAGGGGATAGGTTCAGAGCCTGAAACTGCCCATAGCAGTGAACCTGATCGCCATCAGGTGGAACACAGTTCTGTTTATGGCCTCCACCCACATACTTTAATGTTTTTTTTTTCCTTAACTAAGCACTTATCACACACTGTTGTGAGCTTTGCAGTTTGAGAGGCAACAACAAAACTAGCATGAATTTCTTTTTCTTCACGATCTCAGGGATACAAGATTCCTTCTTACTGCAGATCTTAGCAACCTCAAAATACGATGGTTTCCTTTTCTTATTAAGTTAAGAACTTTCACCTTTTCATTCAGAGGAAGCACTTCCGGCTTCTCTTCTCTCTTCAGCTTTTTTTTTTTTTTTGAGACGAAGTCTTGCTCTGTTGCCCAGACTGGAGTGCAGTGGTGCAATCTTGGCTCGCTGCAACCTCTGCCACCCGGGTTCAAGTGATTCTCCTGCCTCAGCCTCCCGAGTAGCTGGGATTACAGGCGCCCGCCACCACGCCCAGCTGATTTTTGCATTTTGAGTACAGACAGGGTTTCACCGTGTTATCCAGGCTGGTCTCCAACTCCTGGCCTCGTGATCAGCCCGCCTCAGCCTCCCAAAGGCGTGAGTCACGCCGGCTTATTTTTTTATTTTTTTTAGACGGAGTCTCGCTCTGTCGCCTAGGCTGGAATGCAGTGGCGCGATCTTGGCTCACTGCATCCTCCGCCTCTCAGGTTCAAGCAATTCTCCTACCTGTAGCTGGGATTACAGAGTTCCAGGTTGGAAATCACTTAAATTCTTCTTCTGGTTTTTTTTTTTTTTTTTTTTTTTTTGGAGACAGAGTCTCGCTCTGTCGCCCAGGCTGGAGTGCAATGGCGCAGTCTCGGCTCACTGCAAGCTCCGCCTCCCGGGTTCACGCCATTCTCCTACCTCAGCCTCTCCGAGTAGCTGGGACTACAGGCGCCCGCCACCACGCCCAGCTAATTTTTTGTATTTTTAGTAGAGACGGGATTTCACTGTGGTCTCGATCTCCTGACCTCATGATCTGCCCGCCTCGGCCTCCCAAAGTGCTGGGATTACAAGCGTGAGCCACCGCGCCCGGCCTAATTCTTCTTCAAAATTTGTGTATTTAACCATTTCAAGGTTCCCTTCAAATGCAATTATCTTAGTCAGGTGGGGCAGTTCAGGCTAAATGGCCCTGACCCCACACCCTCCTATTCCATTGGGTTATTTAGGTGGCTGCCTCTTGATTTTTCTTTTTCTTTTTTTCTTTTTGAGATGGGGTTTCACTCTTGTTGCCCAGGCTGGAGTGCAATGGCGCGATCTCGGCTCACTGCCACCTCCACCTCCCAGGTTCAAGTGATTCTCCTGCCTCTGCCTCCCAAGTAGCTGGGATTACGGGCGTGAGCCACCACAACTGGCTAATATTTGTATTTTTAGTAGAGACGGGATTTCGCCATGTTGGCCAGGCTGGTCTTGAACTCTTGACCTCAGGTGATCTGCCTGCCTCAGACTCCCAAAGTGCTGGGATTACAGGCGTGAGCCACCGCCCTCGGCCGCCTCTTGTTTTTTCTACCTGCGACAAGTAAACTTGGGAGGGATGAGGAAGAAATACAGGTAGAGGCTCTTGAGGCCCAGCGAAGTGTCCTAGCTATCCTTTTGTACATTGCATTTTTAGAGCAATGACAGCACTTACTCAGTTATCTGCAGCATGTGATTTAAAAATGCATCGTACTAATATTGCTATGTCAGTAATGCTTCTTGTATTTAATTGTTAACCAGCAGAGATGCTACAGATTTTATATTGATTTTAAATGGGAAGTCATGGTGACACATAAAACTGTCCTTTTCAGGCCAGGTGCGGTGACTCACACCTGTAATCCCAGCACTTCAGGAGGCCAAGCGGGTGGATCTCCTGAGGTCAGGAGTTCAAGACCAGCCTGGCCAACATGGTGAAACCCTGTCTCTACTAAAAATATGAAAATTAGCTGGGCATGGTGCTAGGCTTCTGTAATCCTAGCTACTTGGGAGGCTGAGGCAGGAGAATTGCTTGAACCTGGGAAGTGGCGGTTGCAGTGAGCTGAGATCGCACCACTGCATTCCAGCCTGGGCCACAGAGCGAGGCTCTGTCTCAAAAAAAAAAAACAACAACAACAATGACAACAAAAAGCCAGAAAAACAAAAAAACTGTCTCCTTCCTCTCTTCCCATAAATCCTGGGGCGAATTAATTAAAGCCATACCTACAGATTGGTGGTATGAGTGTACCCTTTAGCACAGCCACTTTTCAGTTTGCCAGGTTAACCAAAGGAAACCTTCTCCAAAGTTTCTGATGCAAATCTGAGGGCTTGCCAGGCACAGGAATGGGAGGAGCTTGGGTTTTAGGTTGACAGGCCCTGGGATGAGGAGGTAATAGCTTTTCTACTGGTTTTGTTCTGGTTTTCTATTCTAGGTAAAGATAATCTCTATTTGGGCTATATAGCCTTTAGTTGGCCCAAAAACAAAAGCTAAACAGTCATTAGATTTTTTTTCTTTTTTTCGAGACAGTCTCACTCTGTCGCCCAGGCTGGAGGGCAGTGGCACGATCTTGGCTCACTGCAACCTCTGCCTCCCTGGTTCAAGCAATTCCCCTGCCTCAGCCTCCCAAGTAGCTGGGATTACAGGCGCCTGCCGCCACGCCCAGCTAATTTTTTTGTATTTTTAGTAGAGATGGGGTTTCACCATGTTGGCCAGACTGGTATCGAACTCCTGACCTCAGGCCATCTGCCCACTTTGGCCTCCCAAAGTGCTGGGATTACAGGCGTGAGCCATCACGCCCAGCAATAGTCTTTAGATTTTTTAAAACAAAGGATGATTCTCTGAGATCAGCAGCCTCTAGCAGACTAGGGAATGTCATCTGTCCAAATTATTTAGATGACTTTTTTTTGGTTTATTCTTTTCATCTTCCTTCACTCTTAAAAAAAAAAAAAAAAAAAACCATCACTTTTCCTGGCCCAAAACCTCCAATCAGACCTCATGAAGTTCTTCTGTATTTTGTTGTTGTTGTTGTTGTTAGAGTCTCACTCTGTCACCCAGGCTGGAGTGCAGTGGCACGATCTCAGTCATTGCAACCTCTGCCTCCCGGGTTCAAGCAATTCTCTTGTCTCAGCCTCCCAAGTAGCTGGGACTATAGGTGCCTGCCACCATGCCTGGCTAATTTTTGTATTTTTAGTAGAGATGGTGTTTCATCATATTGGTCAGGCTAGTCTCGAACTCCTGACCTAAGGTGATCCCACATGCCTTGGCCTCCCAAAGTGCTGGGATTGCAGGAGTGAGCCACCGAGCCGGGCCCATGAAGTTCATCTTGATTCTTTTTAACCACAACTCCATCAAGGATATATTTAAATCTGATAAAAGCGAGTGATTTGTTATATGTTTACTTCTTTGTATTTTTGTAATGATTTCTACCTATTTAAATACTTTTAAATTTCTGTTATTTAAATGTGTGAATTATTTTAAGAACAAATGCATTTATAATTATGAGTAAGTGCCCACTTCTAACTTTTCCTTTGCAGTTATTTTGGGAAGTTCTGCCTTGATTTACAGAAATTTGGTGTGAAAAGTCTGGGCGCAGTGGCTCACGCCTGTAATCCCAGCACTTTGGGAGGCCGAGGCGGGCGGATCACGAGGTCAGGAGATCGAGACCATCCTGGCTAACATGGTGAAACCCTGCCTCTACTAAAAAATACAAAAAATTAGCCGGGCATGGTGGTGGGCGCCTGTAGTCCCAGCTACTTGGGAGGCTGAGGCAGGAGAATGGTGTGAACCTGGGAGGCGGAGCTTGCAGTTAGCAGAGATCTTGCCACTGCTCTCCAGCCTGGGCGACAGATGGAGACTTCATCTCAAAAAAAAAAAAAAAGAAAGAAATTTGGTGTGTGAATGAACTTGACTTTCCTTTGATTCTCACAAATACCAAAGTGGGATGCAGCCACATAGAGAGCTGGAAACGACACTAGTTATGAGGTTAAAAAGAACACCTTGGTCCCCAATTTCACTTTTCAACTTAGTAACCTGTGATTTGTATAAGTTACTTAAACTTTTTAAAGGTTGCTGTCTTTATAGGTAAAATGGAGTAACACATAACTCTCAAGGTGACTGAAAAATTAAGTAAAAACATGAAGGTGAAGTCGTTTAACAAGTAGATATTCAATTCATTCATTCCACAAATATTTATTGAATGCTTTTTAGTTCCAAGCACTTGGACCAAAATAATCAAAATGAACACAATAGATAAAAACATGTTGCCTTGTAAAGATAGTGCTCTATTAAACTGCATAATAAGTAAGTATGCTGTATAATATATTACAAGTTGATAGAGTGATGTCAAATGGTGGGTATGGCTGAGGGGTCAGAAGGCTAGGGTAGGTCACACTGAAACATGACATCTGAGTAGACTGCAAGGTGATGAAGAGGTGAGCCTAGCAAGCTATCTAGGGAAAAGCATTCCAGGTAGATGGAACAGCCAGCACAAAGGTCTCCAGGTGGAGACAGGCCTGTTTCCTGAGCAGCAGGGAGGCCAGTGTGTTGTGCTGAGTGAGTTATGGAGAATGACAGGACACAGGGCAGAAAAGGTGAGGGCTGGTGGGGCTGCCTGCCAGATCACACAGGGCTTCGGAAGCCGTCTACGGGACTTGGGCGTTGGCTCTGAGGGAAATGGGGAGCCACTGCAGGGTGTGGATCTGATGTCCTTTTGAAAGGATTATTCTGGTGGGGAGGAGACTATCAGACAAGGGAGGAGGCAGGGAGAACTATTAGGAAGGATTGTAGTCATCTAGCTCAGACTGATGAGGTGAGGCGAGATTGGGTGAGAAATGTCAGGTGCTGGATTCACTGTGAATGCAGAGTCAACACAATGTCCTCACAGATGCTAGGTGGAGCTTGAGAGAAAGAGTGACCAAAGATGATTGCAAGGATGTAGGACTGTGAGGAAGGAAGGACAGGTTGCCAGTATTTGAGGGAAGGAAGACAGGTGGGGATGAGAGGAAGCTGGACTTCAATGTTGGACTAGAATATTGCTTTGTCTTTTGGGGGCAGTTTGAACCTTTAGTAGTTTTTAAAGTATAATTAGAAGTTTTTTGTTTTTTTTTTGAGACAGGGTCTCGCTCTGTCACCCAAGTTGCAGTGCAGTGGCGTGATCTCAGCTCACTGCAGCCTCAACCTTAGGTGATCCCCCCGCCTCAGCCTCCTGAATAGCTGGAACTACAGGCACGCACCACCACACCCGGCTAATTTTTTTATTTCTTGTAGAGACAGGGTCTTACCATGTTATCCAGGCTGGTCTTGAATTCCTGGGCTCAAACGATCCACTGGCCTTGGACTCCCAAAGTGCTGGGATTATAGGCGAGAGCCCCCTCGCCCAGCCAGAAACTTTCAATATAGAAATAATCCTAGCAAACCATTTAAAAATTTTGTTATTTGACAGAAATTTCACATCAGGTCACATAGGTCCAGCCCTGAGTCTTTCACCCATTCAGGGGTGTAACACTCAATGGGATGGGCACGCTGTTGTCACCAAAATTACCCTACTACCTGGGTCTGGACACCCAGTTGCCAGAAGCCATGGAGGCTTCTATCCTGGGCTGGAAGCTCCCAGAACCTCCTCTCTTACTGCTCGAATTTGTAAGCACTCCCCACACTGGCTTCACCTGGCTCAGACTCAAGAACATCCTTTCATGTGGAGAAATAGGAACACTTTTACACTGTTGGTGGGACTGTAAACTAGTTCAACCATTGTGGAAGTCAGTGTGGCGATTCCTCAGGGATCTAGAACTAGAAATACCATTTGACCCAGCCATCCCATTACTGGGTATATACCCAAAGGACTATAAATCATGCTGCTATAAAGACACATGCACACGTATGTTTATTGTGGCACTATTCACAATAGCAAAGACTTGGAACCAACCCAAATGTCCAACAATGATAGACTGGATTAAGAAAATGTGGCACATATACACCATGGAATACTATGCAGCCATAAAGAATGATGAGTTCATGTCCTTTGTAGGGACATGGATGAAACTGGAAACCATCATTCTCAGTAAACTATCGCAAGGACAAAAAACCAAACACCGCATGTTCTCACTCATCGGTGGGAATTGAACAATGAGAACTCATGGACACAGGAAGGGGAACATCACACTCCGGGGACTGTTGTGGGGTGGGGGGAGGGGGGAGGGAGAGCATTAGGAGATATACCTAATGCTAAATGACGAGTTAATGGGTGCAGCAAACCAACATGGCACATGGATACATATGTAACAAACCTGCACATTGTGCACATGTACCCTAAAACCTAAAGTATAATAATAATAAAAAAATAAAATAAATTAAAAAAAAAAAAAGAACATCCTCTCTCACACAGGAGCCCTGAGCTCTGCACACGCCCCTCAGGGCCTGAAGTCAGCCGGACAGTCATGAGGACAGAGACCCTGCTTCTGCCTCCAGCTCCCCTGGACCAGGTGGGGCTGCCTACTGGTAAGCCCTGCAGCCCCCTCTCTGGCACCCACATTTTGAGGCCCACGGAGTTCCCTTACTCCATCCTTTACTGCAGAGTGAAGGCCTGGCACACAGAACCACAGGTTTTTGGCAGCTTGGGCAAGTGGTGAGACAGGTGAGAAGAAATCTCCAGTGTTTATTGATTAAAAATCATCCACAATGTAAACATGGAAAATCTGCAGTGTGATCTGTGGTGTGATGGTCCAATTAAGCTTTGCTTGGAAATTGCCTATGAAAGGAAATCTTAAAAATCGCATTACAGGCCGGGCGCAGTGGCTCAGGCCTGTAATCCCAGCACTTTGGGAGGCCGAGGCAGATGGATCACCTGAGGTCAGGAGTTTGAGACCAGCTTGGCCAACATGGCGAAACCCCGTCTCTACTAAAAATACAAAAATTAGCTGGGCTTGGTGGGGGGTGCCTGTAATACCAGCTATTCAGAAGGCTGAGGCGGGAGAATCACTTGAGCCCAGGAGGCAGAGGTTGCAGTGAGCCAAGATCATGCCACTGCACTCCAGCCTGGGCGACAGAGTGAGACTGCATCTCAAAAAAAAAAAAAAAAAAAAAAAATCACATCACAGTGTTGAAATACTTTCTTCAGGGGCAATGATCCTTTGAGGGGACAGGGGCTACAGTGTCAGGGGTGAAAGTAGAGAGTGGTAATCAAGTGCAGATGCCCCAGTTGTTCCTGGAATGGTGATTTTGAGTTGTCTGGCAGATGCTCATGTGTTGATGACGGGTAGGGGGCTCAACAGTGAAGCAGGGAGCTCAGGAGTGAGGTCTGGGCCGCAGGCATATATTTGGGAGTCATCAGCATAACAGAGCTAATTTAAAGGATGAGACAGAAAGAGTCTATGAAGGGGAAAGCAAGAAGAGTTTGGCAAGAGGTCCTGGAGCCCTCCCGTGATAAGAGATGAAAAAGAGGAACAAGGGAAGGAGACGACAAGGAAGCATCCAGGAGCAAGGAGAAAAATCGAGAGGGTGTGGTGTCTCGGAAGCAGCACGAAGAAAGTGCTTGGAAGCAGAAAGAGTGAGCCACCGTGTGACACGCTGCCTGCCCAATGATCAGGTAAGATGAGAGGAGACCAAGAATGGCCGCGGGATTTAGCATGTGGGGGTCATTGGTAACTTAGCGAACAGTGTCGGTAGTGATGGAGGATGGTTTCAGAGAAATTCGGAGAATTGTGGATCTCAAGTACAGTTTCTTCTTCAGGGATTCTTTTGCTGCCAAAAAGAGCACTCACTGATGGTGGCAGGGGCAAGCCAAGGAAGAGTTTGTTTTGTTTAAAGATTGGAGAAATAGGCTGCGCGTAGTGGCTCACGCCTGTAATCCCAGCACTTCGGGAGGCCGAGGCGGCTGGATCACTTGAGGTCAGGAGCTCGAGACCAGACTGGCCAACGTGGTGAAACCCTGTCTCTACTAAAAATCCAAAAATTAGCCAGACATGGTGGTGCACGCCTGTTGTCCCAGCTACTTGGGAAGCTGAGGTGGGAGAATCGCTTGAACCCAGGAGGTGGAGGTTGCAGTGAGCTGAGATTGCACCACTGCCCTCCAGCCTGGGCAACAAAGCAAGAAAAAAAAAAAACCTTATCCAAAAAAAAAAAAAAAAAAAAAAAAAAAAAAGATTGGAGAAATAACAGCCTTTTGGTATGCTAATAATGATTTAGTAGAACAGGGAAAAATGATGACACAGGATAGGGTAGAATTAGGAGGGCAATATCCTTGAATAGTGGAGAGGGATGCGAATTATTGGCCTTGGATTGGAGCATATAGTCTATGGCAGGGATCAGCAAACTTTTTCTTTTTTCTTTTTTAGACAAGGTCTTGCTCTGTTGCCCAGGCTGGAGTGCAGTGGCATGACAATCAAGGTTCACTAGAGCCTCGACCTCTGGGGCTCAAGCGATCCTCATCTCAGCCTCCTGAGTAGCTGGGACTACAGGTATGCACCACCATGCCCAGCTAATTTTTAAATTTTTTGTAGCGATGGGGTCTCCCTACGTTCCCAGGCTAGTCTCAAACTCCCGGGCTCAAGAGAGCCTCCTGCCTAGGCCTCCCAAAGTGCTGAGATTACAGGCGTGTGCCTCCATGCCCACCAACTTTTTCTATAAAGAACCAAATAGTAAATGATTTAGTATTTGTGAGTCATACAGTTTCTATTGAAACTACTTTATGGTCCCAGCTCTAAAGCAATACATAGGCAATACAAAATGAATGGACATGGCTGTGTTCCAATAAAACTTTATTTAGGATTGCTGAAATTTTAATTTCATATAATTTTCACATGTCATAAAATATATTCGCCTCAGGCTGGGTGCGGTAGCTCACACCTGTAATCCCAACACTTTGAGAGGCCAAGGCAGGTGGATCATTTGAATTTGAGGTCAGGAGTTCGAGACCAGCTTGGCCAACATGGTGAAACCCCGTCTCTACCAAAAAGTCAAAAATTAGCTGGGTAGTAGTGGTGCGTGCCTGTAATCCCAGCTACCCGGGAGGCTGAGGCAGGAGAATGGCTTGAGCCTGGGAGGTGGAGGTTGCAGTGAGCCAAGATTGCACCACCACAGCACTCCAGTCTGGGAGACAGGGTGAGAACGTGTCTCAAAAAGAAAAAAAAAAGATTCTCCTCTATTGAAAAATGTAAAAACCATCCTTAGCCAGCCAGCTGTACACACACAGGCAATGGGCTGGATTTGGCTCGGGGCCAAGGGTTTGCCTGCCCTGATCTACGTCATGGACAAGAAGTTAACATAGATGGGCACAAACAAGTTGGACAGATGTAGTGAGGGGAATCCGGAAATTCTCCTGAGTGCTTCGGTTTTCTCAGTGAAGTAGGACCCCGAGGATGGAGACAAGGGAGAAAATACAGAAGATTTGAGGAGATTGGCACAGGCGTGAAATACAGAGTGTAAATGGAGTAGGGGAATCTAAGTAGGATGATTCACCAGGCAGCAGGAAGGCCCTATTCAAGGGCTGCTGCTGTGGATTTCAAGTGAGACCTGCCCAGCAGGGTTGTGCTTTCCCCCAGCCACAGTCTGCTGCAATGAGGGGGACACAGAGTGGTCAGGAAGCTGGGGTTTAACCTCAGCTGTGCTTTTGCTGAGGGAGTTTCAAGTCAGAGGTAGCCAAGGAGGTTGGGAGTTAAGGTAAGGGAGTGATTAGAATGATTGCAGGGTTGCCAGATGTAGCAGATAACAATACAGAATAGTTGTGCATGGTGGCATGCACCTGTAGCCCTAACTGTTCAGGAGGCTGAGGCAGGAGGATTGCTTGAGCCCATGAGTTCAAGTTCAGCCTGGGCATCATAGACCCTGTCTCTCAAAACAAAACACAACAGAATGCTTCCTTAAATGTGAATTTCAGACAAACAATAATTTTTTGGTATAAAAATTAGTGTCCCATGGTTAGAAGGTAGAGAACATGAAGCAGGTGAGGGAGTGTTATGAGTTAGAGGATCAATAGATTTGAGGTTCTAGTTGGGGAAAGATTTTTGAAGAGGGCTACCAGGCTACTGGAAAGGCTGATCTGAAATGATAGAAGGTGGGAGGCATGGATCGAACGCTTGACTTTGAGATTATGACCAGTTGCAGTTACTGGTCTTGTTGAGGTTTAGGTTCCAACAATGAGGGTGAGTGTGAGGCATTGGGTGGTGGACAAGATCATTGGAGGTAAGGACTTCAAGGAACTGAGGGTTCAGAGGTTCATCTACATGGATAGTGTATTGATAATACCATAAAATGACTGAAATAACTACATGCTTATCATATGACCAGAACTGTGTAGGAACACAAAATAAAGATTATTATCAAAAGTATTCCAATCTAGGGTAATCTATGGAACCCACAGAGGCTGGCAAAGTCCTCTAGATTAGGGAGGCCTTTGAATGCTATGCTACGAAATTTAGTACCACTAGTTTGATAGCACCCCTGCTTCCTGTAAAAAAAAATAGCAAAATCAATGAAATCAGTACATCTCCATCTCATTTGGCATACCTGAATATGAGTGTTTTAAATACTTAAAATACGTTTCTCTTAGTCCCTAAGCCTTTTTATTCCAAAGTTAAAAGTAAGACATTCCAAGTGCGTGGTTCGTGGTTTTATTGCCCTGTGTAATGTCGCTACAGGGGTTTGGAGCATTAACTATATCTCTGTTTTATGTGTGTTATAGAATCATATAAATTGGGATTAGAAAAATTGTGGTGAGTTTTTTTCCAGGCCTTCATAGTCTTCCGGTTGCTTTTTAATTTTTTTTAAGAAAATAGGACAAGTTTTCTGCTTTTCCTCCTATTTATTTATTTATCGAGACAGGGTCTCACTCTGTCACTCAGACTGGAGTGCAGTGAGTGACACATCACAGCTCACTACAGCCTTGACCTCCTGATACTCAAGTGATCCTCCTGCCTCAGCCTCCCTAGCATAGCTGTGACCACAGGTACACGCGACCACATCCAGCTCATTAAAAAAAAAATTATTTGTAGAGACTGTGTCTCACTGTGTTGCCCAGGCTGGCCTTCAACTCCTGTTATCCTCCCACCTTGGCCTTCCAAAGTGTTGGGATTACAGGCATGAGCCACCACGCCCAGCCTTTTTTGCTTTTTTGTTCCTAAAACAAATGAGTAAAATCAGACTGAATGAAAAGGGGAAGGTTGAGCCCTTAAAATATGCATTGGATAGGTGTGGTTGGTACTGTAAGGTTGTTCTAAGGAGGGCTAAGGGATAGGTCAGCGAGCCCTTGGTCAGTGACCTGAACAGGGAGAGGTGTAGGTTCAGGCCCCTCAGGAGAGGGAAGGAGCAAGCCAACATTTTTTACTAATTAAGAACTCTGCACTGCTTAAGTGTGCACACGTTCCCCTTCCACATCGTGTATACAGGATGTGACTGGGATTTTGAAACAAACTGGAAGTCAAAGGAGGACATGGAGGGGGCTTTAGAGAAGTTAGGTTTCCAAATTACAGTTTGTTCTGCAAGATGTTAGGCTGCGATGTGTGGCCACTTAAGAAAAAGTAGGGCCAGGTGCGGTGGCTCACACCTGTAATCCCAGCACTTTGGGAGGCCAAGGCAGGCGGATCACGAGGTCAGGAGATCGAGACCATCCTGGCTAACACAGTGAAACCCCATCTTTACTAAAAATACAAAAAAATTAGCCGGGCATGGTGGCAGGCGCCTGTAGTCCCAGCTACTCAGGAGGCTGAGGCAGGAGAATGGCGTGAACCCGGGAGGCGGAGCTTGCAGTGAGCCAAGATCGCACCACTGTACTCCAGCCTGGGCAACAGAGTGAGACTCTGTCTCAAAAAAAAAAAAAAAAAAAAAAAAAAGAAAAGAAAAGAAAAAGAAAAAAAAAACGAAAAAAGAGAAAGTAGGCCGGGCACGGTGGCTCATGCCTGTAATCCCAGAACTTTGGGAAGCTGAGGCGGGCGGATCATCTGAGGTCAGGAGTTCGAGACCAGCCTGGCCAAAATGACGAAACACTCTACTGAAAATACAAAAATTAGCCAGGTGTTGTGCATGCCTGTAATCCCAGCTACTCCGGAGGCTGAGGCAAGAGAATCGCTTGAACTAGGGAGGCAGAGGTTGCAGTGAGCCAAGATTGCTCCATTGCACTCCAGCCTGGGCAACAAAGCGAGACTCTGTCTCAAAAAAAAGGAAAAGGTAATATCCATTTTGGCATCCAATCACAAATGGAAAATTATCTTTCCAACTTATTTCCGTAAGTTATTTGCATAATTATAAGATAAAATAATTTCAGGAAAATGCTACAGACTTAGCAGAGGAGCAGAAAACCAAAGTATCTACAGACATTCTCCTGGAGCCTGGAGGGGAAGCAAAGCCTTCCTGAAAGGGAACAGGTGACTGTCAAAAACTCTCCAGCCTAACCCTAGGGACTAAGTTCCCAGAGGGCAGAGAAGACGTTTGTGTACAACTGTGTCTTCAATTGCATAGAGCTCCTGGCACGGTTAGGAGGGCTATCTATCTATATGTAATATATGTTTTATATAAATATATATAATATATATGAATATGAGTGTTTTAAATACTTAAAACACATTTCTCTTTTTTTTTTTTTTTGAAACAGGGTCGGCCGGGCGCGGTGGCTCACGCTTGTAATCCCAGCACTTTGGGAGGCCGAGGCGGGCGGATCACGAGGTCAGGAGATCGAGACCACGGTGAAACCCCGTCTCTACTAAAAATACAAAAAATTAGCCGGGCGTGGTGGCGGGCGCCTGTAGTCCCAGCTACTCGGAGAGGCTGAGGCAGAAGAATGGCGTGAACCCGGGAGGCGGAGCTTGCAGTGAGCCGAGATTGCGCCACTGCACTCCAGCCTGGGTGACAGAGCGAGACTCTGTCTCAAAAAAAAAAAAAAAAAAAAAAAAAAAAAAAAAAAAAAGAAACAGGGTCTCACTTTGTCATCCAAGCAGGAGTGCAGTGGCATGATCTCAGCTCACTGCAGCCTTGACCCTCTGGGCTTAAGTGATCCTCCTGACTCAGCCTCCCACGTAGCTGGGACTACAGGACACACCACCATGGCCTAGCTAATTTTTAAATCTTTATAGATATTGGGCCCTCCCTATGTTGTCCAGGCTGGTCTCAAACTCTGGGCTTCAGCAATCCTCTCACCTCTGCCTCTCAAAGTGCTGGGATTACAGGCATGAGCCACCATGCCTGGCTAATAAACACTTTTTGAGTGAATTAATTAGTACAAAATAGTGAAAGAACACCTTAGGAATCTCCTAGGCTAGCTTTGGCCATTTACCCAGATACTGGCCTTGGGCAAGTTAATTAGCATCTCTGAACCTCAGTTTCCTCGTGTGAATGAGACTAATTTGGGCCAACATCGCTTGGCCTTTTGCAAAGATTAAATGACACAGCACCTAACACTTATGAGTAGTGATTGCTCTTGTTACTGATAGGAAAAGAGATGGAGATTGCCAGATTTCACCCATGTTCAGGGAGAGGACCCTTCCCTACAGCCTTGGCCTTCACTTTTAGCTGCTAGGTTTCTTCTGCTTCTCTTTTTTTTTCCTGTTTGGAGGCCTCTTGTTCCTCATCCATCTCCTTGGCTTGCTTCTTTGGTTGTTTCAGGGGCTTCTTCTTCCTGCCTTCGAGGCCGGACATGGTACCTATCACCCATTCCCCAGGCCCTGCCATTGGAAATCAGAATTTTTTTTTTTTAAAGGAAAACCTTGAAAAATTTTGGAAATCTTGGAACCTAGGAGAAAATTTTCCAAGTAAAGTTTATTATTTATTTTCTATTATATGTCAACTCATATAGAAGACAGTTTTATATACGTTATCTCATCTGATATTAGAAAAAATCCTTGGGGACAGGCAACATTCTAAAAAAATGGAACATATGCAAAAGGCTAACCAAGGCCGGGCGCGGTGGCTCACGCCTGTAATCCCAGCACTTTGTGAGGCCGAGGAGGGCGGATCATGAGGTCAGGAGATCGAGACCATCCTGGCCAACATGGTGAAACCCCGTCTCTACTAAAAATACTAAAATTAGCCGAGTGTGGTGGCACGTGCCTGTAGTCCCAGCTACTCGGGAGGCTGAGGCACAAGAATCACTTGAAACCGAGAGGCAGAAGTTGCAGTGAGCCGAGATCATGCCACTGCACTCCAGCCTGGTGACAGAGCAAGACTATGTCTGAAAAAAAAAAAAGAAAAAGAAAAGGCTAACCAGAAGCAGGCTAAGTGATGGATGGAAGAGGATTTCAAACCCAGACTGCCTGATACTAAAACCCATACTATTTCTACTATATCAAAATGTAGGCTAATATCTTAGAATATTAAAGTTAGAGTTGGCTTATGAGGTTTAATTTAACCTCCCACTCAGTGCCCATATCTTCTCAGTAATATTTATTTCTAGATTTGGGACAATAGTTGCACCTCTTAAGACAGTCCAATTCATTTTGAATGGAGCTGGTTACTCAAAAGTTCTTCTTTCCAAAAAAACTGAAATCAGTTTCTATCAATTTCATGCTTTTGACACTGGGGCTGCTCTCCGAAGCTGCACACTGGAAACCTAGTACCAGCCCGAAGGTGAGGCTGTGTCCTAGTGATGCCTCCCTGCAGACATGTGCGAAAGTTACAGCCTTGCACACAGTGGACACTCAGAAAATGCTTGCTGCATTGAATCTAGCCTTGCCCTTTCTTGCAGTGATTACTAACAAACAAAACAGCTCCCATTTCAATCATGCCAAGGTCACTGCTGCTATCATGCTATGTGAGACGCTGGCTCTGAGCCCTGACCTGAAAACCCTCTGGGAAGATTGATTTAGTCTCTCATCACTTTGTTCAGTCAAGGAGTGTTTGTTGAGTGCCCAACTATGTACCAGGCACTGTTGTAAATGTTGGGCCCATATTGCCAAACAAAATAGACACCTTCCCTTGCAGAGCTTATCTTCTAGTGTGAGAAAACAGAGATCACATCATGAATACACACTCTTTTAGAAGGTGCTAAACGCTAGAGGGAGAAATAGGGTGCATAAGAGGAATTAGGAGTGTCAGAAGGGGACGTATGGTGGCTATCAATTCAACAGGTTGACCATGTGAGCAAAGATGACAAGATGTGAAGAAGGCAGCTCTATGGATATTGGGGGAAAAGAGCAGTGGAGACAGAGGGTACAGGCAGTGCAGAGTGTCAGGCATGCCCCCTGGCTGGAGCAGAGTGAGCCAGGCGGAGGGTAGCTGAAGGCATGATCAGAGAGATAATCTGAGAAATGTGGTCTCTGGCTGTATAGCCCGATACGGTCATCTCTGGCAACAGATGGCTCTCAGCACTTGAAATGTGGCTGGTCCAAATTGACATGGGCTGCATGATTTTTTTTTTTTTTTTTTTTTTTTTTTTTTTGAGATGGAGTCTCTCTTTGTCACCCAGGCTGGAGTGCAGTGGCGTGATCTTGGCTCATTGCAACCTCCACCTCCCAGGTTCAAGCAATTCTCCTGCCTTGGCCTCCCAAGTAGCTAGGACTACAGGCACATGCCACCACACCCAGCTAATTTTTGTATTTTTAATAGAGATGGGGTTTCACCATGTTGGCCAGGCTGGTATCGAACTCCTGACCTCAGGTGATCCACCCACCTCAGCCTCCCAAAGTGCTAAGATTACAGGTGTGAGCCACTGCACCTAGCCTGACTCCATGATTAAATAATACACCATGTTTCAAAGACTTTGAATGAGAATTAGTTGTAATTTTTCTCAATTTTGATTCCATGTCAAAATAATGTTTTAGCGATATTGGGTTAAATGAATATATTACTAAAATTCATTTCATGTGTTTATTTTTACTTTTCCATTGTGACTCCTGGGAAATGTAAAATGCCCTGTTTTGACTGGACTTTGTTGGTCTAGAATCTTGCATGCCTTTCAAGGATTTTGGCTTTTATTCTTACTAATGTGGGGGGCCCATAAATAGTTGTGAGCAAAGGAGTGACATGGTTTGGCCTTTTTAAAAGAGATCACTCTGGGTGCTCAATTGACAATAAATTGGAGGCGATGTAGGAAGACCACCTAGGAGGCTATTGAGTAACCCAGCGGAGACATATTGATGGCTTATCCCAGAGTGGTAGTGGGTGGAGGTGGTGAGACATGGTAAGAATACATATATATATATTTTTTTTTTTTCAAGATGGAATCTCGCTCTGTCACCCAGGCTGGAGTGCAGAAGCATGATCTCGGCTCACTGCAACCTCTGCATCCTGGGTTCAAGCAATTCTCCTGTCTCGGCCTCCTGAGTAGCTGGGACTACAAGTGCATGCCACCACACCTGGCTAATTTTTGTATTTTTAGTAGAGACAGGGTTTCATCATATTGGTCGAGCTGGTCTCAAACTCCTGACCTCAGGTGATCCACCCACCTCACCCTCCCAAAATGCTGGGATTACAGACGTGAGCCACCATGCCCTGCCTAATTTTTGTATTTTTAGCAGAGACAGGGATTCACCATATTGGTCAGGCAGGTCTCAAACTCCTGACCTCAGGTGATCCACCTGCTTCAGCCTCCCTAAGTGTTGGGATTACAGGCATGAGCCACCACACCCGGCTTGAATCCCAATATGTTTTAAAGGTAGAGCCAGCAGGATTTACTGAGGGAGCTGATATGGAGTGTGAGAGAAATAAAGTGGTCACTGATGCCTGCAGTGATTTTGGCCTGAGAGCCTGAAAGGATGGGTAGCCATTAACTGAGACAGGAAGACTGTGGGCAGAGCAGGAGAATATGAGGATAACAGTTTGGGGGCCCATTAAATGGTCATGTAGAGAAGTTGAACAGTTAGGTGTCAGAGTATGGAGCTCAGGGGAGAAGTCTGAGCTAGAGGTATAAATAAGTGCAAGGACCATGCCTTAGAGAACTTGGTAAGGATAGACTGGGGAGAAAAGGCAGGCTCCACAAAGAACTGAGAGGGGAGGAGAAGCCAGTTGATGGTGCCCTGAGGGTCGGTGAAGTGAGGAGCTAGCAATCAAATGCTGTTTATAGATAAAGTGAAGATGAGGACAGGGTTGACTAATGGATGTAAGTGATGCAGAGGTCAAGAGAAGTTCCTTTGCAATGGTCTGAGCAAAAGCTGATTACAGTGGGTGTAGCCGAGAATAGCAGGGAAGGCTTTGGAGTTGGTGAGTATCAGCTAGTATGGAAAACCCCAGGAATTTTACTGGAAAAAAGAACAGAAATAAGGTCATAGCCGATAGAAAACTGGGGCCCAAGAGGAATGATAAATAATGATGGGATAGATAACAGCAGGTTTCTGTGCTAATAAGAATAATCTAGTAGAGAAAAGAAAATTGATGACGTGGGGAAAAAGGTCGTGAAAATTTTCTGGAGTCATGTTTCCGTGGAAGTGAGAAGGGATTTTACCTAGGGCACGGGAAGGGTTGCCCTTAGGGGCCAGGACAGTTCACCTACCTTCACTGGCAGGAAGGCCGACCTGTGGTCGTGGTAGGGCGCTGTGAAGTTCCGTCTATCTGCTTCGTTTTCTCAGTGAACTGGAAAGCAAGGCCATGAGCAGAGTGAGGTGTCGGAGCTTAGCTGAGTGAGTTGCAAGTGTGAAACAGTGTGAGAATGAACGGACGGCGGGGATACAGGGTAACGTTCATGGACATGGGTTTAAAGTGATGACCCAGGATTGTGGTACCTGCAAAGGTATTGAGGGTGCATTCAAGAGAGTGATCTTAATGACTGACATAGCGTCAACTCACTCAAACAAATATTTGCTGAGTGCTTATCACAGCAGCAATGTATTATAATAAAAACTGCTTTTTAGGCTGAGTTGCTACACATCAGTGCGTGTTCCTGCACTGCCTCCCGATGGCCCTGACGGGAACTGCGGCTGGGGCACCACCCGACCCGGGACAGGGCTGCCATCTCCCGGCCAGTCCCTGCTACTGCAAGTACAGCAGGCTCAACAGGCGCTGCTGGACTTTCTCAGTGCCCTGGATTGGTGACTGGTAGAAAAAATGACCCAGCCGAAGGCTAGTCCTGTGTGGCCATTACCTCTGCCCTTGCCTAGCCTTCACTTTTCCATTCTTATTCTATTTTACTTATTTTTAAAATAAGTTTTTAGTAGACATTTATTTTATTTTATTTTGTTTTTTTAGAGACGGGGGCCTTGCCATGTTGCCCAGGCTGGACTTAAACTCTTGAGCTCAAGCTATCCTCCCGCTTCAGTTTCCCAAGTGACTTGGATTATGGGCACAGCTGCCATACCTGGTTCCCTTGTTATTCTCAGTAACAAGCAAATTACCCCCTACTAAGGGGTGTTCCTTTCCTGAGAAATTTCCCATATTAGCAGACAACTCTAAATATCAAAAAGCCCTCGAGAACCAATGAAATGAAATTATTGAATTTCAAGCATCTGTAGAATACAAATGCAGGACATATTTTAGATGCAAGGTCCACACTGCCCCCAATATCCTACCCCATAGATAGGGTGCCACACTCAGGGTAATGAGTTTTGTGCTCTTCTGTCACACAGCCCATTAGATGTTAATTGAGAATCCATGATGCTCTAGGCTCTGGATAATGTACGCATTGCCCAGTGATTTGGTTTCAGAAACCTCAAATATTCCCCACTCTTCACACTTATTTCCTGTGTTGATTAAATTTTTTACACTTAGTCATTTTAGCATAGAAGTATTGGAGCCCTTGAAAAATTAAGTAAATTGGCCAGGCGCGGTGGCTCATGCCTGTAATCCCAGCACTTTAGGAAGCCGAGGCGGGCGGATCACCTGAGGTCGGGAGTTCGAGACCAGCCTGACTAACACGGTAAAACCCTGTCTCTACTAAAAATACAAAACTTAGCCAGGCATAGTAGGAGGCCCCTGTAATCCCAGCTACTCAGGAGGCTGAGACAGGAGAATCACTTGAACTTGGGAGGCAGAGGTTGCAGTGAGCCGAGATCGTGCCTTTGCACTCCAGCCTGGGCAACAGAGCGAGACTCCTTCTCAAAAAAGAAAAAGAAAAGAAAAATTAAGTAAATTATCTGATAGGGCTAGACAATACATCAGGCTTTATTTTGCTAATATATCAAATTAGTTACCTGATACTACAGCCCAAAAGAGACAGAGCTGCAAGTGGGCAAATATTTTTCAGTTATTTTTTATTTTTATCAAAGCAATACCTGCATATAAATTCAAGTAGTGAAAAAGGCTTGTCATGAAAAACTGCAGATAGCTAACTGCCTTTTCTTTTTTTTTTTTTTTGAGACGGAGTTTCACTCTTCTTGCCCAGGCTGGAGTACAATGGCGTGATCTTGGCTCACTGCAATCTCTGCCTCCCAGGCTCAAGTGATTCTCCTGCCTCAGCCTCCTGAGTAGCTGGGATTACAGGCATGCACCACCACGCCCAGCTATTTTTTGTATTTTTAGTAGAGATGAGGTTTCACCATGTTGACCAGGCTGGTCTCGAACTCCTGACCTCAGGTGATCCTCCCAAAGTGCTGGGATTACAGGCATAAGCCACCACGCCTAGCCAGCTAACTGCCTTTTCTTATCTAGTAGCCCTGCACCCACAGAAAATTATCCTTATCTCTTTTAGGAATTTTCCTAAGCATTTATCTCCGTGTTTCTGAATAATATGCTCATATTGTGTTTCTCAATTTGTTAGTTTTAGACTTTACTGATTCATTTGCCCCTCCCAAGGTAATTATATAAATATTTTTGTTAGTGGTTGGCATTTACACTACTTTGACAAATATTGTTCATTGCTAAGATATGATTCTTTGTTTTTCCTGGAATTAATAATTGCCTCATTTTTTCATTTACCTGCTTTTCAATGTATCCATAATTAATTTAATTTTGTGACTCTCTGACACACATTGAGCAATGATCTTCCTTCCCTCCTTCCTTCCTTCCTTTTCTTCTTTCTCTCTCTCTTTTTTTTTTTTTTTTTTGTGAGATAGAGTTTTACTCTATTGCCCAGGCACAACGTCCTAGGCTCAGGTGATCCTCCCACCCCAGCCTCCCAAGTAGCTGGGACTACAGGCATGCACCACCATGCCCTACACTGTTTTGTATTTTTTTCTGTTTTTTTTTTTTTTTTTTTTTTTTTCAAATGGAGTCTCACTCTGTTGCCTAGGCTGGAGTGCAGTGGTGCAATCTCAGCTCACTGCAACCTCCGCCTTGCGGGTTCAAGCGATTCTCCTGCCTCAGCCTCCCGAGTAGCTGGGATTACAGGCATCCGCCACCACGCCCGGCTAACTTTTGTATTTTTTAGTAGAGACAGGGTTTTGCCATGTTGGCAGACTGGTCTTGAACTGACCTCAGGTGATCCATCCACCTCGGCCTCCCAAAGTGCTGGGATTACAGGCATGCACCCCCATGCCCAGCTAATTTTTGTATTTTTAGTAGAGACGGAGTTTTACCACGTTGTCCACGCTGGTCTCGAACTCCTGATCTCAGGTGATCCACCCGCCTCGGCCTCCCAAAGTGCTGGGATTACAGTCATGAGCCACTGCACCTAGCCAAGTTTTGTATTTTTTGTAGAGACAGGTTGTCACTGTGTTGCACAGGCTGGTCTCAAACTCCTGGGGTCAAACAATCCACCAGCCACACCCTCCCAAAGTGCTAAGATTACAGGCATGAGCCACCGTGCCCAGCAATAATATTTTCTATATTCACAAAGCTTTGCTTTCCATTTTTTTCCTATATGTACTTCTGTACTGGTCGGAGTTCTCCAGGGAAACAGAACTAATGGAGTATGTGTTGTGGGAAGGGGGAGCCGTGTGAGGGTGTGTGGGGGCGGTGGAGAGAGAGGGGAATTCAGTTTAAAGAATTGGCTCACATGATTGTGCAGGCTGGCAAGTCCAAAATCTGCAGGGCAGGCTGGCAGGCTGGCAGGCTGGAGACCCAGGGAAGAGTGGCTGCTGCAGCTCCAGTCTAGAGGCAGAATTTCTATTTCTTTGAGGGTCGTCAGTCTCTGAAGGCTCTTAGGGCCTTCAGCTGATTGAATGAGACCACGTGATGGCGGGTAATCTGCTTTACTTAAAGTCTACTGATTTAAATGTTACTCTCATCTGAAAATACCTTCATGGCAACGTCTAGACTGGTGTTTGACCAAATATCTAGGTATCATGGCCTAGCCAAGTTGACACATAAAATTAATCATCATAGCTTAAAAAAAATTAACCATCATGACCTCTCTCCCAGATTCTTTGTTCATGAATATGGCCTTCTGCATTCCTGCCCTGCTGGAACATCCTGAGCTTTACTTCCTTGCTCTCTGGAATGCTTTCTTTTCATTCACTTGCCCCCATTTTGGTGGAACACATCCTCCAGTAGCTTCCAGTGCACAGAAAGTGAATTTTCAAAGCCATTGTATATTTCAAAATGTTTTTATTCTTCCCTCACACTTAACTGACATGGGTCACTCCAGAATCGTGGCTCAGTCTAGCAGCTGTGGGTTGAACATACTTTTCCCTTGGAATTTTGGAAGCATTACACCATTTTCTCCTCGTTTTCTGAAGTTGATGCTTTTGAACAATCCAGTGAAATTCTGATTTCCCACCTTTTGCTTATAATTTCCTTTTTCTCTCTGGGAGTTTAAGAATGTTTTCTCTTGATTCCTAGTGTCCTGAACTTTCACAGTGACATGTCCAGGGCAGGTCTTTTTTCACTTATTGTGTTGAGCACTCAGTAGAATTTTCGTTCTGGAGTCTCATGTCCATCAAGAAAATGTCTTGTATCACTTTATTCATTTCTTTTTTCCACTTTCAATGATTTCGTTTTCTGGCAGCTTTTGATGTTAGCTGAGTGGACTTTCTGCCCTGATCCTGTAATTTGTTTTCTGTTTTTCTTCCCTCTGACTTTTTTTTTTTTTTTTTTTTTTGAGATGGAATCTTGTTTTGTCTCCCAGGCTAGAGTGCAGTGGCGTGATTTCAGCTCACTGCAATCTCCACCTCCCTGCAATCTCCACCTCCCGGCTTCAAGCAGTTCTCCTGCCTCAGTGTCCCAAGTAGCTGGGATTACAGGCGCCCGCCACCATGCCCAGCTAATTTTTGTATGTTTATTAGAGACAGGGTTTCACCGTGATGGCCAGGCTGGTCTCGAGCTCCTGACCTCGTGATCTGCCTACCTCAGCCTCCCAAAGTGCTGGGATTACAGGCGTGATCCACCGCTCCCAGCCCCCTTTGACTTTTTCTTTAATCTTCTGGTTGGTGGAATTCCCTGATTTAATTTTCCTACTTATTATGAATTTTTTATTTACACTCTTATATTTACAGTTTCCCAGAACCCTTTCTTGGTTTCTGATGTATTGTGGTTTTTTTCCCCTGCTGTATCTCAGTTGCTCCATTCTCAAGGAGCTTAATGGCATCATTGCTGCATATTCTTGCAATATTTCTCTTTCCTCCAAGGCTTAGTTAGTTGGTTGGTTTTAAATCTCTTTTATGTTGGAGACTTTTCCCAAATGTGTAGTCTTCCTTGACTGTCTGTTCCTATTTAAGACAGTGAGGTCATTTTTTAATAAGCAGATTTGAAGTTCTATGTGAGACTTACTGACAAGTTAGTGGGTTCCCTATTAGCGAATCAGTGAGCCACCCTTTTCATGGAGAGCCCTAAGCTATTTGTACTTCTTATTTCTAAGGCCATTCCATTTTTGCAGAAAAGAAGGATCATTGATTTTCTACAGCCAGCAGTGGTGTCCAGTGCAGGCTTTACCCCTGATCTTCTGAGGACGGGACGCGGAAAAGAACTGTGGTCCCCACAGTTTATTAGGAGAATTTCATCATGCTGAATTCAGTCTGGTGCTCATCCCAACCTTCTCTTTTATGGGGGTGGGGTGGGGATGGAGTCTCGCTCTGTTGTCCGGGCTGCAGTGCAGTGGCGTGATCTCAGCTCACTGCAACCTCCGCCTCCCGGGTTCAAGCGATTCTCCTGCCTCAGCTTCCCAAGTAGCTGGGATCACAGGCACCCACCACCATGCCCAGTTAATTTTTGTAATTTTTTAGTAAAGACAGGGTTTCACTAAGTTGGCCAGGCTGGTCTCGAACTCCTGACCTCATGATCTGCCTGCCTCGGCCTCCCAAAGTGCTGAGATTACAGGCATGAGCCACCATGCCTGGCCTTCTCTGTTCTTTACGTCCCTAAATTCAGAACTTTTCCAAATCCAAAGCTTTGGTTCCTCAGCTTCCCAAAAGAACAATCCTCAGATCTCTTACAGATCGGTGAGGGACTATTGTCTTATGAGTGGATACAGGAGAATGACCCAACTGCTCAGCCCTTCAACATTCAGCCAGTGCTTTAGTTTCATTTAAGTCTTTCCTTCGTGGTACTTGGGAAATCCAGGCACTAAGTCTGTGAGCCAACTGGCTTTCTTCTCTTCCATATCTACCTCTGCTTATGTTGTAACATTCTCCCTTGTTAAGTTGGTTCCTATGGTGTCTACTTTGTCTTTCAAAAATTCATTGAAATTTTCTTCCACTGTGATCCTCTAGCCTCTTTTGGGGGGGGGGCTTAACACTATTTTTTTAGAAATTAGATTCAAGGGGCACATGTGCAGGTTTGTTACATGTGCAGTTACATTGCATGATGCTGCAGTTTGGGCCTCTGTTGATCCCATCACCCAGGTGGTGAACATAGTACCTGATAGGTAGTTTTTCAGCCCTTTCTCTCCTCCTACCCTCCCCTCTTTTGGAGCCCTCAGTATCTATTGCTGTTGTTTTTTTTTTTTTTTTTTTTTTTTTAGATGGAGTCTCACTCTGTCACTCAGGCTGGAGTGCAGTGGTGCGATCTCGGCTCACTACAACCTCCGCCTCCCGGGTTCAAGTGATTTCCGGCTAATTTTTGTTTTTTCATTAGAGGCGGGATTTCACCATACTGGTCAGGCTGGTCTCGAACACCTAATCTCAGGTGATCCACCTGCCTTGGCCTCCCAAAGTGCTGGGATTATAGGCATGAGCCACTGCGCCAGCCTATTGCTGCCATCTTGGTGTCCATGTGTACTCAATGTTTAGCTTCCACTTATAAGTGAGAATATGTAGTATTTGGTTTCTGTTTCTGCATTAATTCATTTATAATAATGGCCTCCAGCTGCATCCATGCGGCTGCAAAGAATATAATTTCATTGCTTTTTATGGCTGTGTATTATTCTATGGTGTATATGTACCACTTTTTAAAAAATACAACCCACCATTGATGGACACTTGGGTTGATGCCATGTCTTTGCTACTGTGAATAGTGCTGCCATGAACATATGAGCGCAGGTTCCTTTTTGGTAGAACAATTTATTTTCCTTTGGTTATATACCCGGTAATGAGGTTGCTGAGTCAAATGGTAATTCTATTTTTAGTTCTTTGAGAAGTCTCCAAACTGCTTTCTACAAGGGCTAAACTAATTTGCACTCCTCTCAACAGTATATGAACATTCCCTTTTCTCTGCAACCTTACCAACATCTGTTATTTTCTGACTTTTTAATAATAGCCATTCTGACTGGTGTGAGATGGTATCTCATTGTTGGTTTTCTTTGTTAATTTTTGCTTTGTAGAGATTGGATTTCACTATGTTGACCAGGCTGGTTTCGAACTCCTGGCCTCAAGTGATCGACTTGCCTCGGCCTCCCAAAGTGCTGGGATTGCAGGCATGAGCCACCGTGCCTGGCCTCATTGTGGTTTTGATTTGTAACTCTCGATTAGTGAAAGATGTCAAGCATTTTTTCATGTTTGTTGGCCACTTGTATGTCTTTTTTTGTTTGTTCGTTTTTTCAGACGGAGTCTCGCTCTGTCACCCAGGCTGGAGTGATATCGGCTCACTGCAACCTCCACCTCCCAGGTTCAAGCAATTCTCCTGCCTCAGCCTCCCAAGTAGCTGGGATTACAGGCATGTGCCACCACGCCCGGCTACTTTTTGTATTTTTGGGAGAGACGGGGTTTCACCATGTTGGCAGGGCTGGTCTTGAACTCCTAACCTCAAGTGATCCACCGCTTCAGCCTCCCAAAGTGCTGAGGTTACAGGCATGAGCCACCATGCCCGGCCTGTATGTCTTCTTTTGAGAGGTGTCTTTTTATGTTCTTTGCCCACTCTTTAATGGGGTTATTTTGGTTTTCTCTTATTGGTTTGTTTAAGTTCCTAGATTCTGGATATTTGTCATTAGATGAATAGTTTGCAAATATTTTCTCCCATTCTGTAGGTCATCTGTTTGCTCTGTTAATTTTTTTTCTGTGCAGAAATTTAATTAGGTCCTAATTATCAATTTTTGTTTTTATTGCATTTGCTTTTGAGAGCTTAGTCATAAATTCTTTGTCTAGGCCAATCTCCAGAAGAGTATTTCCTAGGTTTTATTCTAGGATTTTTATAGTTTGAGGTCTTGCATTTAAGTCTTTAATCCATCTTGAGTTAATTTGTGTATATGGTGATAGGTAAAAGTCCAGTTTCATTCTTCTTCATATGGTTAGCCAGTTTTCCCAGCACCATTTATTGAATAGGGTATCCTTTCCCTTAGTGATTATTTTTGTTGAATTGTCAAAGATCAATTGATTGTGGGTGTGTGGCTTTTTTTCTGTATTCTCTATTCTGTTCCATTGGTTTGTGTGTCTATTTTTGTACCATGCAGTTTCATTTACTATAGCCTTGTAGTATAGTTTGAAGTCAAGTAATGTGATGCCTCCAGCTTTGCTCTTTTTGCTTTGGATTGCTTTGACTATTCATGTTCTTTTTTTAGTTCCATGTGAGTTTTATAATTTTTTTTTCTAATTCTATAAAAAACTGTGGTTGAGCCTGGTGGCAAACACCTGTAATCCCAGCACTTTGAGTGGCTGGGGTGAAACAACCACTTGACCCTAAGAGTACAAGACCAGCTGGGCAACACTTTGTAGAGACTTCGCCTCTACAAAAAAAAAAAAAAAAAAAAAAATTGTTGGCCAGGTGCGATGGCTCACGCCTGTAATCCCAGCACTTTGGGAGGCTGAAGTGGGCGGATCACAAGGTCAGGAGTTCGAGACCAGCCTGGCCAACATGGTGAAACCCCATTTCTACTAAAAATACCAAAATTAGCCTGGCATAGTGGCGGATGCCTGTAATCCCAGCT
The DNA here is from genome assembly GCF_009828535.3 of Hylobates moloch. Classification (NCBI taxonomy): domain Eukaryota; kingdom Metazoa; phylum Chordata; class Mammalia; order Primates; family Hylobatidae; genus Hylobates; species Hylobates moloch. Next base: position 50,702,064 of record NW_026652295.1, on the reverse strand, counting down.
ACTCGGGAGGCTGAGACAGGAGAATTGCTTGAATCCAGAAGGCAGAGGTTGCAGTGAGCCGAGATCATGCCATTGCACTCCAGCCTGGGCAACAAACCAAGACTCTGTCTCAAAAAAAAAAAAAAAATTGTTAAATTAGTTGGGTGTGGTGGCATGTACCTTAGTCCTAGCTACTCAGGAGGCTGAGGAGAGAAGATTACTTGAGCAAGGGAGGTCGAGGCTGCAGTGACTTATGATCACACTACTGCACTCTGGTCTGGGCAACAGAGCAAGTCTTTGTCTCAAAAAAACTTATGTTGGTAATGTGATTGGAATAACATTGAATCTGTAGATTGCTTTGGGGATATGGACATTTGAACAATATTGATTCTTCCAATCCATGAACATGGAATGGTTTTTCCATTCATTTGTGTTGTCTCTGATTTCTTTCAGCAATATTTTCTAGTTCTCCTTGTAGAGATCTTTCACCTCCTTGGTTAGATGTCTCCTGAATTGTTTATTTTATTTTATTATTTTATTTTATTTTATTTTATTTTATTTTATTTTATTTTATTTTATTTTATTATTATTTTATTTTATTGTGGCTATTGTAAATGGGATTGCTTTCTTGATTTTGTTCTCAGCTTGAATGTTATTGGTGTATAGAAATGCTGCTGATTTTTGTATGTTAATTTTGTATTCTGAGGCTTTACTAAAGTTGTTTTTCATGTCTAGGAGTCTTTTGGTGGAGTCTTTAGGGCTTTCTGGGTATCAAATTATATAATCAGTGGAGAGAGATAGTTTGACTTCCTCTTTTCCAATGAGGATTCCCTTTATTTTTTTCTCTTGCCTGACTGCTCTGGCTAGGACTTCAAGTACTATGTTGAATAGGAATGGTGACAGTGGGCATCCTTATCTTGTTCCAGTTCTTAGGGGGAATACCTCTAACTTTTGCCTGATCAGTGTGATGTCTAACACTATTTTACACTGTTTTACCGTTACTCTAGCAGGGTTTTGGGAAGGAGGGGAAATAAATGTGTGAACAATCTGTCATTTTTAACCAGAAGTTCCAAGTAGGCAAGTTTTCATGAGGAAACAGAGGGTGGGGCTTTAGCTGGGAAGAGGGCTCAGATGGTGCATCGGAGGGCTGGGCATACTGGGCAGCTTGAAAGTATAGAGCCCCTGGGTAGAGCTGAGAAAGGTGCCTTCCAAGGATCTGCAGAGAGGAAACCCTAAGAAGGCTGGAGCACTCAAGGAGCACTCGTAATTTTGTTCTAGGTAATCCTGCTTGAACCAATCATCACAGCTATAATCAATTTAATACCTACCTTTTCTAAACTAAGCACAAGAATCAAAGAGCAATCAATGTTCTTCCTATAAAACCTATATAACCCCCTCCTTTCCTTGTCCCTTTTTGTTGGTTTTCTCTCATTTTGCAGGGTCTTTCACAGAAGTTGAGGTCACTTTATTATTTTCTAAATATATGTTAGTAGGCCTGATCTCACATAGACATACCTTCATATTCGAAAATAAGTATTTGCTCTCACAGACACCGTCACATAAAATTGTATGATCACTGCGTGCAGAGGCTCACGTCTGTAATTCCAGCACTTTGGGAGGCCAAGGTGGGTGGATCACTTGAGGTCGGGAGTTCAAGACCAGCCTGGCCAACAATGATGAAACACCATCTCTACTGAAAATACAAAAATTAGCTGGGCGTGGTGGCACATGCCTGTAATCCCAGCTACTCAGGAGGCTGAGGCAGGAGAATCACTTGAACCCGGGAGGCAGTGGTTACAGTGAGCCAAGATCGCACCACTACACTCCAGCCTGGGTGACAGAGTGAGCCTCTGTCACACACACAAAAAAATTTCATGATCAGAAGGACCTTAAGATGTTGTCTAGCTTATATTTCTGTGTCTTAAGATGAAATTATACTTAGGAAGTGACTTCACATGCTCATTCACAACTGCTGAGAGATGCGGAAATAGAGGGACAGAGCTGGGAATGGCATTACAAACCTCTGTTGGTGTCCCTGCTCTCACATTGCCTGGAAATGAGCTAATGGCTGAGATCGTCAGCTTCTTTGTCCATAAGATTGCACAAATACTTGCCCTGCCCATTTGGTCAGGTTGTCGTAAAATCAAATGTGGTAATTTAGATGAAGATATTTCTTAATTGTACGCTATGCTGGTGTATTTATAGATAAGTTAATGGTGTTTTCCAGGAACTTTGCAAGGTGTAATATGGAATGTGCAGTTAAAAGTTGTACAGTCTCTGACCTTATGAAACTTACAATTTAGTAACATCCCTTTAGAGAGAAAAACAACAGACAAAAATCTGGCTTCATTTTTTTTTTAACACTGGAATTTCCTTTTCAAACTTGAAATAACTCAGTGCATACTTCTCTGATTCATGCCTACTGCCATTAAATCTATTTTGTTTTTTTCTTTACCTGTGTACAGCACATTATATAAGTACTAGATCGTACTTCCTTTACCTGTGTACAGCACATTATATTAGTACTAGATTGTACTTCCAACAGTTTTCAGGAGTTGCTCTAATCTGCAAATGAAGGCTTAAAAAAATTAAATGCAGTACAAACAACCCAAATGTTCATCCATGGGTGACTGGATAAACTAAGTGTGGTATATACATACAACAGGATGTTATTCAACCTTAATAAGGAAGAAAATTCTGATACATGCTACAAGCATGGATGGACCTCAATGGCATTACGTTAAGTGAAATAAGCCAGTCACAAAAACACAAATACTATATGATTCCGATTATATGAGGTACCTACAGACATAAAGTAGAATGATGGTTGTCAGGGGCTGGGAGGAAAAGGGAGTTAATATTTAATGGACAGATTTTCAGTTTTACAAATGAAAAGAGTTCTGGAGATAGACGGTGTTGATAGTTGCACAGCAATGTGAATGTGCTCATTGTTACCGAACTTAAAAATGTTTAAATATTAAGTTTTATGTGATTTTTATTTTACCACTTTAAAAAAAAATGAAGTACTGATACATGCTACAACATGGGCGAGTTTTAAATACATTCTGCTCAGTGAAATAAGCCAGATGCAAAAGATCACGTATTATGTAATCCACTTATACGAGATACCTAGAATAGGCAAATTCACAGAGACAGAAAGTAGAATAGTGGTTCCCAGGGACTGGGGACAAGGGGGATGTGAGAGATTGAGAGTTATTATTAATGGGTACAGAGTTTCTGTTTGGGCTGATAAAAAAGTTCTGGAGATGGATGGTGGTGATGGTTGTACATCAGTGTGAGTGTAATTACCGCCACTGAACTGCCACTTAAAAACATTTAAAAGAGTAAATTTTATGTTGTGTATATTTTACCATAATAAAAAAATGAAGAAAAACCTTAGAAATAAAATCAAGTGGCTGGACGCAGTGGCTCATGACTGTAATCCCAACACTTTGGGAGGCTGAGGTGGGTGCATCATCTGAGGTCAGGAGTTCGAGACCAGCCTGGCCAACATGGCGAAACCCCGTCTCTACTAAAAATACAAAAATTAGCTGGGTGTGGTGTCATGCGCCTGTAATCCCAGCTACTCGTGAGGCTGAGGCAGGAGAATTGCTTGAACCCAGGAGACGGAGGTTGCAGTGAGCCGAGATCACGCCAATGTATTCGTCTGGGCAACAGAGCGAGACTCCAGAAAAAAAAAAAAAAGAAAGAAGGAAAGAAAGAAAGAGAAAGAAAGAAAATGAAGTGTGCGTGACATCTGCTACACAACAGTAGACACTGAGTACACTTGTGGGATGTGTTGAATTGCACTGGATTGCTACATACCAGCTTTTCAAGTGATTTCAAGGCTGAAATTATTCTCAAGCCTGAGTTTTCTGGACAAAATTTGAAGAAGTTAAAGAAAAGGTGACTAAAATTGCTTTTAATACATCCTAAATTCCAAATATTACATTAGAGAAAATGGCAAAATCATAGGGACTACACTTTCAAGAGGGGAGTGCGTCTCAGTTGAATTATATTCCTAGCCTTCTAAATGACTGGGATTTTTGGTAAATGACAGCCCTTCCACTAGGAGGGATCTTGGGCAATCATCCGATCCAGCCCATGCCCTCAGGCTTGTAAGAGATCATCAGCTCATTTTTCAGATTAAGCAATCCCAGTGCCCAGAGAGGTAAAGCCACCTGTCTCAAGTCACACAGCAAGTGGGGCACTGGCATCCAGACTTCAGGGCTCCTGCCTCCCAAGACTTGTGCTTTTTTTCTGTTGTCATGCTCTGTTTTATGTAACTTCTTTGGATCTCTATTTTTCTACCACATTCTAGAGTTAAAATATTAGCTATTCTAATCATTGTGTAAAAATTCTTTGAGTGTCCCAGGCGGTTGCTTATCTAGGTAAAGGTGAGTGATCAAAAAGCTTTTACAGGGGAGATGTCGTAGTTATCTGGAATCCAGTCCTAGATTCAGAGTATAAACACAGAAATCTGAGCATGTGATCTGGATGAACTGGTTAATCTTTCTAAATCTCAGGTTCTTCATCTGTTTTAAAATATGCCCAACTAAAACATTTTTCGGAGAGTTGAATGAAATTTGTGAATGTATTTTGTAAAGCATAAAGCAATGGTGTGGTCCAGGGAGTCTTGGGGGGCTCTCCAGACCCTTGCAGGAGGTTTCCGAGATCAAAACTTTTTTTTTTTTTGAGATGGAATCTCACTCTGTCGCCCAGGCTGGAGTGCAGTGGCGCAATCTCGGCTCACAGCAACCTCCACCTCCCGGGTTCAAGCGATTCTCCTGCCTCAGCCTCCCGAGTAGCTGAGGTTACAGGCATGCACTACCATGCCTGGCTAATTTTTTTGTATTTTTAGTAGAGTCGGGGTCTCACCATGTTGGCCAGGCTGATCTTGAACTCCTGACCTCAAGTGATCCACCCATCTTGGCCTCCTAAAGTGCTGGGATTACAGGCATCAGCCACCATGCCTGGCTATTTTTTTTTTTCTTTTTGGAGACAGGGTCTCTCTCTGTCACCCCAGTTGGAGTACAGTGCTGTGATCACAACTCACTGCAGCCTTGACTTCCCCAGGCTCAGGTGATTCTCCCACCTCAGCCTCCTAAGTAGCTGGCACTACAGCTGTGCACCCCCAGCCTCGGCTAACTTTTGTATATTTTGCAGAGACAGGGTCTTGTCATGTTGCCTAGGCTGGTCTTGAACTCCTGGGCTCAAGCAATCCTGCCTGGGCCTTCAAGTGCTGGGATTACAGGTGTAAGCCACTGCACCTGGCCCCAAGATCAAAACTACTTTTATGATAATGTTAAGATGTTATTTTCCTTTCTTTTTATTTTATTATTATTATTTTTTGAGACAGAGTCTCACTCTGTTGCCTAAACCAGTGTGCAGTAGCATGATCATGGCTCCTTGCAGCCTCAACCTCCTAGGCTCATGTGATCCTCCCACCTCAGCCTGCCAAGTAGCTGGTACCACAGACACATGCCACCACACCCAGCTAATTTTTTGTAGTTTTTGTAGAGAAAGGATCTTGCTATGTTGCCCCGTCCGGTCTCAACTGCTGGACTCAAGTGATCCTCCTGCCTCAGCCTCCCAAAGTGCTGGGATTATAGGTGCGAGCCACCGCACCTGGCCTATTTGCCTTTCTTGGCAAGTATGCAACGGAGTTTCCAGAAGCTATGGCACATGTGATATTTGTAACAGATTGAACGCAGAAGGAGATGGAAGATATTCAACTGTCTTCTAATAGGTCAGACATTCAAGAGATTTTGCAAATATGTTAAACATTGTTACTCTTCTCATTAATTCTTTTGGAGATAAAAATATTTTCCAGAAAAATGTTATCTATATTAAAATGTAATGTGTTGTTACTATTGTTTTAATTAATTAATAATCTAAAATCTGTTGTTTAAAAATTTTTTCTTTTCTTTTTTTTTGAGACAGAGTCTGGCTCTGTCACCCAGGCTGGAGTGCAGTGACGCGATCTCAGCTCACTGCAAACTCTACCTCCTGGGTTCAAGCAATTCTCTGCCTCAGCCTCCGAAGTAGCTGGAATTACAGGTGCACACCACCACGCCTGGCTAATTTTTGTATTTTTAGTAGAGACAGGGTTTCACCATGTCAGTCAGGCTGGTCTTGAACTCCTTTCCTTAGGTGATCCCCCCTCTCTGCCTCCCAAAGTGCTGGGATTACAGGCGTGAGCCACTGCGCCTGGCCTAAAACTTTTTTTAATTCTAATTTCTGATATGGTACATATTGTCAGATATAACCACATAGGCAAAGTTCTTTGAGGCTCTCAAAGCCTTTTAAGAGTGTAAACTGATCTTGAGACCAAAAAATTAAGCACTGCTGCTATAAGGTACCATATAAATAGTACATATTTTTACTTTATACCATTGATTTTTTAAAAAGTGTCACATTATTAAAAAGGGTGCATGCTTCTTATAGAAAACTTAGAAAATTACAGAGAAATATAAAAAAGGAAATAAACATTATCTGTAATCCCATCATGCAAATAACAAGATACTTTTGTATTTTTTTTTTTAGATGGAGTCTTAATCTGTCGCCCAGGCTGGAGTGCAGTGGCGTGATCTCGGTTCACTGCAACCTCCGCCTCCCGGGTTCAAGCAATTCTTTTGCCTAGGCCTCCCAAGTAGCTGGGATTACAGGCGCATGCCACCACACCCAGCTAATTTTTGTATTTTTAGTAGAGACAGGGTTTTGCCGTGTTGGCCAGGCTGGTCTTGAACTCCTGACCTCAAGTGATCTGCCCACATTGGCCTCCCAAAGTGATGAGATTATAGGCATGAGCCACCATGCCCGGCCAATATGCCATTTTTAAAGCATTTTTCTTAGTATTCTTTAATTGTAAACATCTAACCTGTAATTTAACCAGGCTTCAGAGTTTAAATTGGGGTGACATGAGGAGTTTTAGACTGTATTTTGCTGGCTCTAGGATCCACCTTCAGGACCTCATCTGTGTTCCAGGTATTTTAAATTTTGTCTTCAGTGGATATCTCCTATGTGCTCGTCAATGAGCCTTCTCAGTTACCCCATAGCATCCCCACTTTTCTTCTTCTACTGTTGTAGCCCTCTTTGGTGATGTTGGTTGCTAAGGTCTCAATGGCCTGCCCAAGGAGATACCTCGGTTGCCCTTGGTGATGCCATCTCCTATGGGCTGTGCTGGGCACCTCCACTGATGACAGGTAGGAGCTTGGACTATGGGAATGGTGGGGTGCTATGTCTATTGGAATCAGTCTTGGGTGTCCCAAAGCCTTGCTGTGGGCAGGGCCTCCCTCCCATTGATAGAAATTTTGTCATATAGGTCTTGATAGTGTGCAGTTTCACTGAAAACATCTCCTTTTCCTTGTCTTCCTCCCTTTGATTCTTGTTTCTTTCTAGTCTGGAGATAGGAGCCCATGGAAGGCAGGAGAGGGGACAGTTTGCACTCAGAGCACTGAATATCATCAGAAACAGCCCTCTCCTTTGATGATCAAGGCTTAATATTTTAGTACTTAGAGCTGGGCGCAGTGGCTCACGCCTGTAATCCTGGCACTTTGGGTGGCCGACATGGGTGGATCACTTGAGGTCAGGAATTTGAAACCAGCCTGGCCAACATGGTGAAACCTCGTCTCTACTAAAAATACAAAAAAATTAGCTGGACGTGGTGGCGAGTGCCTGTAATCCCAGCTACTTGGGAGGCTGTGGCAGGAGAATTGTTTGAACCCAGGAGATGGAGGTTGCAGTGAGCCAAGATCGCACCACTGCACTCCAGCCTGGGCAACAGAGAGAGACTCCGTCTCAAAAAAAAAAAAAAAAAAAAAAAAATTTAGTACTTACTACTTTATAGCACCAGTTCTCGAACTTTTCTTTTTTTGGTCTCAGGACCAGTTTTTACTATTAAAAATTCATGTGGACCTCAAAAAGCTTTTACTTATATGACTATCTCTGTGTTTAGCATGTTAGAAATTAGAAAACAATAATTTGAAATATTAATTTACCTCAAGTAACAGTAACAACCCATTATATATATATATATATATAGTTTTTGTTTTGTTTTGTTTTTTGAGATGGAGTTTCACTCTTATGGCACAGGCTGGAGTGCAATGGCATGATCTCGGCTCACTGCAAACTCCGCCCCCTGGGCTTAAGTGATTCTCCTGCCTCAGCTTCCCGAATAGCTGGTATTACAGGCACGTGCCACCATGCTCAGCTAATTTTGTATTTTTAGTAGAGACAGGGTTTCTCCATGTTGGTCAGGCTGGTCTCGAACTGCCAACCTCAGGTGATCCACCCACCTTGGCCTCCCAAAGTGCTGGGATTACAGGCGTGAGCCACTGCGCCCAGCTCAACCCATTATATTTTAGCATAAATAATATTTGTATGAAAAATAGCCAGGACGGGGTAGCTTAGTGCCTCATGGAAATGGCAGGATCACATTCCAGCTTTGGTCATGGTTTTTAAGTTTTAAAAAGTTGTTGTTTATTTAAGAAATGGAATCAATTCTGCTTTTAGCTGCATTTTTATTAACTTATAGGACACCCCATTTTTTGCCTTTTAGCACAAAACTAAAGGACAGCCAAGTATTTACAGGAAATTGGAAATAATCTAGCACTATGAATTTGGGAGCTTGTTTTTTATGTTTTCTTTTTTTGGGGTTGACTCTTGGGTTCATGGCTCGTGATTCTGATGTTGCATATACAAATGTTAGTCATAGTTTCTATTGGTAAAACAGTTCTCAAGTCTTATAATTACATATTTTAAAGTTTCACAATATTTTCCAAAGAGGACCGTGACATCCAGGAACATTCCCACAATCATCTAGGGATTTTAAGAGTCACCCAGCCTTGTCTTGTCTGCCCAGAGATTTAGAAAGAGAACACTTCTTGTTTCTCAGAACAGATACAGCTCAGAATCCAATTTAAGATGATGCAGTTTGGTCTCGAGCACTGAAGTAAATCATACAGAATTTGTAGAAACTCCACATGAGAGCCGCGAATGGCTTCCAAAGGAAAAATCCAAAGTTCAGTTTTACACAACACAGAAAAGTGATCTGATTCCCTGCTTTAGCAACTGCTCATGCTGGGTAGGTGTAAACTGAGGCCTACGATGACTATTCCCTGTGTCCTGCACATTGATTCCAGTGAGACACTACAGAGAATTTTCCAATTTTAAGCAGTGTCAGAGAAGTCACTTTTGATGCCCACTTCACTTTCATTGAATTATCAATGAAAAGGAGAGTGTTTTACCTTGAAATCTGGGCGAGATGCAGGCTTACCTAGATTAGGAGGGTGGGAAGTGTGTTAGTAGATCTCTCATAGGGGTAAGCTGGAGATACCCAATTCCAAGGAATGAAAGCATAAAAGGTATTTGTTGGGTCACATAACTGGAACAGAGAGGATTGGAGCTGGCCTCGGGCTTGGCTATGTTTAGTGCTCCCTCCTTCCTTCCTTTTTCCATCGCTCGTCGTCTCTTGTCTCCATTCTCTCAGATTCTGCCATGTGCAGCAGAGATGACCATCAGCAAGACTGAGGTCAGGCTTACAATTTGGCATCTGAGATGAAAGAGCAATTCCTCCACCTCTAATTTGGAAAATTCCAGGGAAAGACTGAATAGGTCAGGCTCTGTGTCAGAAGGGACAGAACGTTCTAATGGACAGCCTTGGGGGAAAGGCAATTTCCTAAAAAATGGTGAGGTAAGGAGGCAGGGGAATGTTGACACCAGAAGGGATCAGAATGTTAGATAGACATACTCTCCCACGAAGGAAATGACTTTTAACATTATTTTTCTCCAGTTCATATTTTTCCTTTGACCTATGTCAATTTGCTGATGCCAAAAGTTTGGTTACACCACCTTGTAAACATCAAGCTACTTTACCTCTCTGTGCCTCAGTTTTCTTATACAAATTTCATACTTATATAGCTTAATAATACCAGTACTCCCTTCAGCACATACGCTAAAATTGGAATGATAGCGAGAAGGTTAGCATGGCTTCTGTACAAGGATGGCATGCAAGTCAGTGAAGCATTCCATATATTTCTTAATATATTCAGTAGCAGAGTACGATGACTATAGTTAATAACAATGTATTGTATGTTGCAAAATAGCTAGAAGAGAGGACTTGAAATACTCCCAACATGTGAAACGGTAAATACTCAAGGTGAGGGACACCCCAAATTCTCTGACTTGATCATTACACATTCTATGCATGTAGCCAAAATATCATATGTACCCAACAAATATGTACAACAACTAAAAATTTATATTAATTTCATGAAGTGGTTGTGAGGACTAAATGTTTGGAAAAATGCCGGATACACAATAAGTGATAAATAAAAGTCCACAATAGAACAGCCAGGCACAGTGGCTCACCCTTGTAACCCCAGCACTTTGGGAGGCAGAGGTGGGTGGATCATCTGAGGTCAGGAGTTCGAGACCAGCCTGGACAACATGGCGAAACCCCGTTTCTACTAAACATACAAAAATTAGCTGAGCGTGGTGGCGTGCGCCTGTAGCCCCAGCTACTCAGGAGGCTGAGGCACAAGAATCGCTTGAACCCAGGAGAAGGAGGTTGCAGTGAGCCGAGATTGCGCCACTGCACTCCAGCCTGAGTGACAGAGCAAGACTCTGTCTTGAGAAAAAAAGAAAGTCCACAGTAGAAGAACTGGGCAAATGGCTGAAACTAGATAGGGTAGATACCACAAGGATAGAACTGTAAGTGTAGAAGTTCATCCATTAGGTAGAACAAGGTATCTTGTAGGCTGTGAGTTGGAAACCACAGGCAATAGTCTAGGCAAACTTGTCAGCCCTGAGAGTCTGGCAATGGTCACCCCAAACCAAAGGCAGCACAATATTGCTCCCTCCCTGGTTCCCGAACATGTAGAAATATGAAGGTGTGGGTTATGGTTGATATTGTGACTGGGATGTTGCTGGCATCTTGCGTCTGGGAATTCTGTGCATGGGACAGTCTGACCCAAATAATTATCCTGCTTAAAATGCCTAAAGCACCACTATTGATGAAAAAAAAAAAACCAGAATGATCTCAATAGGCAGGCCTCAGAGTGTCAGGGAATGCAAGAGTAGAGATACTGAGAAATCCAATCATTAGTGGTTGAGGTCAGTTACCAAGTAATAGGGCCTCTAGCCACCTGGCTTAAGGCAGGATTCCTGTCTCTAGGGGAGGAGGCACGGGGTGGAAAGAGTGACGTAGAACTCAGATTTTATAGGAGTGGAGACAAAGACTCCAGATGCTGAACACATAGGGCTCTTCATGCAGTACCGTGGTCAACAGGCATGTCTCTGAGTTCTACCCCAGCTCTGCTACTTACATTTCTGTGTGATACTATTTGTCTGAGCCTTGATCTCCTTCTCCACAAAAGAGGCATAATAAGAATAGTACCTATCTGATAGGGATGCTGTATGGATCAAGGGTGATAATACAGACAGGTGATTAAGCATGGCGCCTGATTCATTGTAAGCGTGCAGTCAAGGGAAGCTACTATGATTATTGTTATTAATAACAATGACAGAGATCCAATTAGGAGAATTTGGCCAGGCAAGGTGGCTCACGCCTATAATCTCAGCACTTTGGGAGGCTGAGGCAGTGGATCAGTGGATCCCAGGAGTTCAAGCCCAGCCTGGGCAACACAGTGAGACCCTGTCTCTACAAAAAGTTTTTAAAATTAGCTGAGTGTGGTAGCATGTGCCTGTGGTCCCAGCTACTTGGGAGGCTGAGGTGGGAGGATAGGTTAAGCCTGGGAGGAGGAAGCTGCAGTGAGCTGAGATTGCGCCACTGCACTCCAGTCTGGGCGACAGAGCAAGACCCTGTCAAAAAACAAAACAAAACAAAAACAATTAGGAGAATTTGGGTAGTAAGTTGGGACCTTGGCCTTAAGAAAGCAAAAATACCCTTACTAGTCTGGGACATCATGTCACACCTCTATCAGAGTGTGGAGCCAGAGCTTCTCAGCGCCCTCCTGTGTCCGAGTAGGGTTGGTGCTTGGGACAAGGATGGCTGTGATGCTGCAGCTGGAAACTCAGTAAGTCTTTCTATGAGGAGAGGGAAAGTGGAAGATCCCAACTTGGCCGTGAAGGAACTAGCAGCCTCGCTGGGGAGTCAGAACCAACACTCATCAACAATGAAAAAGCAATAGCCTGATGTGGTGGCGGGCACCTGGAGTCCCAGCGGCTTGGGAGGCTGAGTGGGGAGAATGACTTGAACTCAGGAGTTTGAGTCTACCCTGGGCCACACAGGGAAACCCTATCTCCAAAAAAAGCAAAACAAAACCAATCAACCAAACAAACAAAACAAAACAACTAAAAGCAATAGCACGTAAAATAGGATTGCAAATAAAAATAACATCTTTTTGTTCTATATGGGAACAAAAAGGATATGGGAAAACGAAAGTTTGAAAGGACATGCCTGACATGTTAACAGTGGAAATCTATGGGAGATGAGAATATGACTTTTTTAAAAATCATGAATTTATTTTGTAATTTAAAAACACTGTTAGTTCCAAGCGATACGAGACAGCATATAATTCAGAGTTAAGAGTTCAACATGGCCGGGCACTGTGGCTCATACCTGTAGTTCCAGCACTTTGGGAGGCCAAGGCAGGCGATTTCTTGAGCCCAGGAGTTCAAGACCAGCCTAGACAACATGGTGAAGTCCCATGTTTACAAAAAATACAAAAATTAGCGGGACGTGGTGGTGAGCACCTGTAGCCCCAGCTACTTGGGAGGCTGAGGTGGGAGGATCACTTGAGCTCAGGAAAGCAAGACCATAGTGAACCATAATCACACCACCATGCTCCAGCCTGGGTGACAGAGTGAGACCCTGTCTCAAAGAAGAAACAAAAGAGCATCACAGAAATGAGAAATCATGTGTTCTAGAACAGTGTGGGAAGCTCTCATAAGGAGGTGGCATTTTGGGGATCCTGAAGGGTAGACAGGGTTCAGATATATGGATGTGAAAAATACACTAGAGAATAGACCTAAGTAAGTGAATAAGCATGAAGGTGTGCCAGTGATTGATTTATTGCCCGTCGACACTAAATCCACTCTTTACTCTGCTTTGTGATTCTGGAGCTGGACCCTGTAGACATCCTCTTTCGCCAGCTGGCATAATTTTAGGCTTTGTCCTGATACAGTGTATCTGAGGGATGGAGAAATGTCCTCCTGGCCAACAAAGGGATTACAGAGAGGAGACCAAGATTGGCCAGATAAAGTACAATAAGATCAAGCAGTGTCGGCCAGGCGTGGTGGCTCACGCCTGTAATCCCAGCACTTTGGGAGGCTGAGACAGATGGATCACCTGAGTTTGGGAATTCAAGACCAGCCTGGCCAATATGCAGAAACCCCATCTCTACTAAAAACACAAAATTAGCCGAGCGTGGTGGTGTGCGCCTGTAATCCCAGCTACTCAGGAGGCTAAGGCAGGAGAATCGCCTGAACTCAGGAGGCAGAGGTTGTGGTGAGCCGAGATAGCGCAATTACACTCCAGCCTGGGCAACAAGAGCAAAACTCCGTTTCAAAAAAAAAAAAAAAAAGATGAAGCAGGGTCTTAAACCTCGGGCAGGAAAGGAATTTGTTCATGAACTGAAAGACAAATGAGAAATCCATCAGGGGCTGCCGAATGCAAATATGAAGCTTTCCAAACCTTTTGCCTTCTTGTCTTATCATCTCTGCCTCCTAAGCCTCATCCTTGAAAGTCTGGACTTTCCTGACAGGTACTGATCCCTCGTCATGTGGTCCAGGATATTGTCACTCCCCGAAACACCCTCTTCCAGTCCTTCATGCCTTGATAAATATCTATTTGTCCTTCAAAAGGCTCATCGAGCATTATTTTGGTGGGTTTCCTTTGGCTCTCCTCCCTCCAGCTTAATAGCCTTCTCATTTCTATTACTTCTATTCTATACATCAAATTACATCAGCCTTATTTAGTAACTTTGATCATCTTTTCTACTAGAATGAACTTCTTAATGGCTTTCATTCTCTCTTGTGTTGCCAAAGCCTAGCAGACTACCTAGAACAAAACATATTAACTGAACTGATTTAGGCTGTACTGCGGATGTCTCTAAAAGGAAGAATAGCACTGAGGGTATCTCTAAGAAGAAATAATTGGTTTTTGTTTGTTCGGTTTTTTTTTGTTTGTTTTGTTTTATTTTTGTTTTTTTGAGATGGAGCCTCCCTCTGTCACCCAGGCTTGAGTGCAGTGACGCAATCTCAGCTCACCGCAACCTCCGTTTCCCGGGTTCAAGCAATTCTCTGCCTCAGTCTCCCAAGTAGCTGGGATTACAGGCATTTGCCACCACACCTGGCTAATTTTTGTATTTCTAGTAGAGACGGGGTTTCGCCATCTTGGCCAGGCTGGTTTTGAACTCCTAACCTTGTGATCCGCCCACATCGGCCTCCCAAAGTGCTAGGACTACAGGCGTGAGCCACCATGCCCAGCCAAGAATTGTATATTTTTAGGCGATCAGAACACTCAGAATTAGTGGGACGTTATTGCTAGGGTTAAGATAGCATTTCAGTATTTCTAGTATAGAGGATGTTGGCTATCCACTGTCTATTCCAGTAAATTTCCTCACCATAATATCTCTCTATCTCTGTCTGTCTGTCTTCTCTCTCTTGCACACACGAGAGAGAACTATTACCTGCCGGGTAAATAGTGGGAGAATTAGGACCTACTGTGAATCGTCTGCCTGGGGCCCAACCTGTAACATCACAAGAAGAAAAACATCTGTACTTCCTTATGAGGTTCTTCTCAATGTCCATTTTAGTTCAAATGTCCTCATAACATAAAGGGAGGGGGAAGTTCAGAGACACATCATAGAATATTCATCACATTGCTGGCATTCTGGGAAGAATCAGGCTGGTTAAGTGACTCCCAGGCTGCTCTTACCTATCCAGAGCCTAGAGCATCTAGATTTTGATTGGACCATTGCCAGAACTCATTAGCATAGTGTACCCTGACCTGGAATAGGGAACAGCGTCTGCTCAGAAAATGACCAGAGCCTGCTGGGACTTGAACCAGCAGTAAGATTTTCACGACACGGTGCTGTCTGCTTCTCCGTAAGAAGTTAGAAGGTAAGAAAGCCAGAAATCCCGTGGAGAGGCAAATGTACGGGATGTGGCAACGACCCCTCCATTCCTACAGGGTTTCATTTGTTCTAGTTCCTTTTCCTGTAGAAATGATGAAAATTGAATATACTTTGCGCAAGTTGCTTTAAAAAAAGGAGTCTTCACAAGTGTAGGTTTTCATTCCTAGAAGAGGAAAACAGAGTTACTTAAGGGCTATAAAATGGTTTTTTCTTCTTTACTATGTTTTGTTTTTAACTTTTAGGGAAATATTAAATTAATGCTCGCTCGCTTAGCAAATGTTAATATCGGGAGAAAAATCTAAAAAGTAACATAGTTGTTCTGTAATAAAATGTTCTTTATTATTCTTCCCTTAATTTAAAAACAAAAGAATTATGTCTATATTGCCTAGGCTTTATAACAAGGTTTTTGATTTTTGAAAATATGAATCATATTTCCCAAGGTTTTTAAAAAGTAGATCTATTCCAGTTAGTTATAACAAAATTTGCACCATCAGAGACGATATCGTTACTGTTCGGGGTAAGTACATGGAACTGCTGCTTTATATCTGCGTCTTCTATACTTGTTATTTAAGTCCTTTGAATTGCAGTCAATTTGCGACATCATTTCTTCAGTAACACAATGTTTGTTTCCTAAACATAGAATTTTACTTAAAATCCATGAGGATTTAGTCTTGAAAATCAACATTCAGTTGGGGAACAGAAACTTTATGCTCAGCAACCACTAGGTTGTAGCTCAGTGTGGGTATGTGGAACAGACAGGAAGAGACTCCGATTAGCTTGTCATTTAATGGTCAAGAACTTCATTTATAAAGACTATACTTTCAAGGATCATTTCTATAGTTTGTTACTAGAGAAATTTCTCTGGACATCTAGGGCACACAAAAAAAAGAAAAAAAAGGAACTTCATTCTTATGTTCAGGTCAACAGTCTTTTATATGCATACACTTTCCCTTGGTAGAGTTCAGTGATTGACAAGTATTAGGATTATATAACGCTAAATAACTAAAGAACAGGCCTGGCACAGTGGCTCATACCTGTAATCCCAGCACTTTGGGAGACAGAGACGGGTGGATCACCTGAGGAAAGGAGTTCAAGACCAGCCTGGTCGACATGGTGAAACCCCGTCTCTACTAAAAATACAAAAATTAGCTGGGTGTGGCGGTGTGCGCCTGTAATCCCAGCTACTTGGGAAGCTAAGGTAGAAGAATCGCTGGAACCCCAGAGGTGGAGGCTACAGTGAGCTGAGATCGCGCCACTGCACTCCAGCCTGGGTGATAAGAGTGAGACTCCATTTCAAAAAAAAAAACAAAAATAATAAAAACTCAAGAACAGAGTTCATGGGTCTCACTAAACTTAGACTATTAATCTACCTTATAGTTTGAGTTCACTATTAAATACCTCTACATAACATCATTATGTCTCGTTTTTATAAGAGTGCCAATAAATGAAATGTTATACATGTGAACATGTTTCACTTCATATCCTACTAACAAGTAGCTTTCATCTGCAAAATTATTCATTTTTTTCCTCAGGGTAGAACATTTCAAATTTTCTTTCTTTTTTTCTTTGTAAACCTCCTTTAATCAATTATAGTTAGAAATTAGAGCAGTATTTCTCGTGAGGGAAGAAATGCCACTTGAACAAACTTTTATTTATTCATTCATTTATTCATTCATTCATTCATTCATTTATTTATTTTTTGAGACAAGGTCTCACTCTGTCACCCAGGCTGGCGTGCAGTGACACAATCTCGGCTCACTGCAGCCTCAACCTCCTGGGCTCAGGTGATCCTCCCACCTCAGCCTCCCAAAGTAGCTGGGACTACAGGCGTGCACCACCATGCCCACCTAGTGTTTTGTACTTCTTATATAAACAGGGTTTCTCCATGTTTCCCAGGCTGGTCTTGAACTCCTAGACTTAAGTGATCCATCTGTCTTGGCCTCCCAAAGTGTTGGGATTACAGGCTGCTAGCGCCTAATGGCTAGAGACCAGGGATGCTGCCAAACAGTCTACAACATGCAAAAAGCTCCCCACAGCAAAGAATTATCTGGTCCAAAATGTCAATAGTGCCAAAGTTAAGAAACCCTGTTTCAGATGAATCAGATATAAGCATATTAGTTGATAATATTTGAAGACATGTAGTGCACACAGGATTTATTGCAGAGACCAAACCTAATCCTTACGGTGATTTGGATTTTCAAATATATTTTTTTCTGGCCGGGTGCGGTGGCTCACGCCTGTAATCCCAACACTTTGGGAGTCCGAGGTGGGTAGATCTCTTGAGGTCAGGAGTTCAAGACCAGGCTGGTCAACAGAGTGAAACCCCATCTCTACTAAAAATACAAAAATTAGCTGTGCATGGTGGCACATGCCTGTAATCCCAGCTACTGGGAAGGCTGAGGCAGGATTGTTGCTTGAACCCATGAGGCAGAGGTTGCAGTGAGCCGAGATCACGCCATTGCACTCCAGCCTCGGTGAAGAAATAAAACCCCGTCCCAAAAACAAACAAACAAAAACAACTATAGTATATATATATATATATATAACATATATATTTTTCTAGATAAATTCAATGTGATGTTCCCCTCTTGCAGCTTCAACCACACATTAGCTAATTTATAAAGGCATTTCTATGGAAACAACTCCAAGCCAGTATCCTCTTGCCCTAGCAGAAAAAGGTCCTAGCCATTGGTTACAGATGACAACTGTCTCTGCTAAGGCCTTCACAACCTGGATCTTGCAATGAGAAGGCAAGCCCAAACCCAAGGATGAAAGCAGTGATCACATGCTTCTAATTCCCGATGTCCAAGTTTTAAGTAAAATCACTTATGGTTCCTACGTTTTGTTTTTTACTAATATGTTGTTACTTGCAAAAATGTCAGTGAAACAGGTTTTTCTGGCAGAGGAGCATTGGTTTTTTTTTTTTAAGTCTCTTTAATGGCCAATACTAATATAACTTATTTTTTAGCCCTAGAAAACAATCTCCTGGTCCAAGGTGCTTGAGTGGGCCGATCCAGCTATATCAAGAACCTTTGAGAACAAAATTCTCAAGCACTTCTGAGGGGAGTCGAATAGGTGAAAACCTTGGCTGGCCCGACCTTATCATGGAACCTGATGACTTTGATTCTGAAGACAAAGAAATATTAAGCTGGGATATTAATGATGTGAAACTGCCACAGGTATGTACTTGCTATAAAAATCTGCCTTCAACATTGGGCTGTGAAGTCTTGACTATTAACATGGGGAGACATGGAAGGAAATTGGTGAGGGTTCCAGCTGGGTGAATTCCTCTCCCGTAGAGCCTCAGCTAGACAGCTGACTGAGGGATTTCAGGAAGAGACGGCAAGACCTATGATTTGAGTGGGTCTTTACTTACCAGACTCCCACACTTAGAGACTGATGCAAAGAAATTTCTACTTCCCTTCTCTTTCAAAGTTGGCGTAACTCAGGTTGCACTCACTCTGGCTAGACGGTATGATAAAATCCATGATGATTTATTTGGCCATAAATTGACTGTTATGCACAAGTCCTCATACAACCTTATTTGCTGTAGTGATAGTTTTAACTCAGATTCATATCTAACTGGAATGTGCTGGAATCCAGATGATATTGTTCTCTTGTGGAATACAGCATGCTCTTCTTCCTTTTTTCTTTTTCCTCTTCTTTCTTTCTTCCCTTTCCTTTGCCTTGCCTTGCCTTCCTGCCTTCTTCCTTTTCTTTCTTTTTCTTTCTCTTTCTTTATTTCTTTCTTTCTTTCCTTTTTCTTTCTTTCTTCTTCCTCCACTTTTTTTTTTTTTTTTTTTTTTTGAAGCAGGGTCTGGCTCTGTCAACTAGGTTGGAGTGCAGTAGTGCTATCTCAGCTCACTACAGCCTCAGCCTCCCAAGTTCAAGTGATTCTCTCACCTCTACCTCCCAAGTAGCTGGGACCATAGGCGCACGCCAACACGCCCAGCTAATTTTTGTATTTTTTGTAGAGATGGGGTTTTGCCATGTTGCCCAGGCTGGTCTTGAACTCCTGGGCTCAAGTGATCCCCCTGCCTACCTGGGACCACAGGCACACCCTGCTAATTTTTGTATTTGTGTGTGTGTGTGTAGAGTCAGGGCTTCACTATGTTGCCCAGGCTGGTCCTGAACTCCTGGGCTCAAGCAGTCCACTCGCTTCTGCCTCCCAAAGTGCTGGGATTACAGGCATAAACAGCCTGGCCTCTTCTCCTATTTTGGAAATACCATACATACACTGACATAGTGACTTCATTTCACATTTTCTTTGGCAATTGACTTTTTTTTTTTTTTTTTTTTAAGATGGGGTTTGCCTGGTCTCCTGGGCTGGAGTGCAGTGATACCATCATAGCTCACTGCAGTTTCAATTTCCTGGGCTCAAATGATCCTCCTGCCTCAGCCTTCTTAGAAGCTGAGACCACACGCATGTGCCACCACTCCTGGCTAATTGAAAAAAAAAATGTTTTTTGAGAGGAGGGTCTCACAATGTTGCCCAGGTTGGTCTCAAACTACTGGCCTCGAACAACCCTTGCATCTCAGCTTCTCAAGTAGCTGGAATTATAGGCACACATTGGTTGCTGAATACTGATTTTCGACATGTATCACTGTTTACTTCCTTGACTTCCTTTGTTAACATTTAAGATGCTTTCACTAGAAGTTGTTTGAAAAGGTGACTAGAAGGCTAGGACTGGACACCACCAGTACCAAGTCATGAAAAAGTCAATCCAGTCTGCCTGATTCTGCGTAATAAGGAATTTGAGTTATCAGAAGCAGGGGAGAGGGAATAGATGTTCCTCTCTCTTTGTAACTGTTCCAGAATTTCTAACGAAGACTTCCTTTTGTTTCTCTTTATGCTTTTCGTTAACTTCCAACCCCACCCCCTCTACCCCTCCCACTGCCCCCGACCCCACATCTATATCCTCTCTTGGTAGATCTTGGGACAGAGCTGGAGAACAGAAAGTGTGCCCCACTTTCCATCCATTTACAAATGGTTCTAGAAACCACGGTTGAATCATGCAAATATCGATTTTAGGGATTTGTGTTTGTTGGTGCTCTTAATTAGTATTACAGTTATTGTCACTGTTGTGGGGAAACTTTAAAGTAAACTTTAATTACTCTTGGCTCCAGGACCCATATTTTCACCTATTTCTAACTTCATGATTGCAACACCCAAATAGAAGCTGGACAGACACGAAATCAAGAGTTGAAGTAAACAGATACGTAGAAGACTTTACAATGTCACATTCTAGAGCAAGAGTTTTAGTGAGTTTGAGAACCCCATGAAATGGTGGGTGACACTGTGTCTTAACAGGCATTTTTTTCTGGGACGAGATTCTTCATCAGATCCATAAACAAGAGATGAAGACCTCTTTCCTACAGGGAAACTTGAGTCTCATAAAAGTTCATGTTCCAACATGAATTTCCAAAAATGAAAGTGTTTGCAGCTACCCAGGACATTAAACTGAGAAATTTATAACAAAAAATGCACATTTGGTTTTAGAAATGTATTTATAGTTCATTAAAAAGTACTAAGATTGCTCATGGAAATAGCTAAGTGTCTTCCAATTTGTGAAATATGTCAGGGAAATGATTTAAAATGCAAATATTCCTTAGTATTTTCTGAGTAGAGAGAATACCATCCTCGTCTGGGTTTATGCTAGCTTTGTCATCAAATCAAGAAACACTTGAGCTCTTGGAAAGATTTCCAGACATTAGATTTTATATTGTGTGAGCATATCCAGAGACAGAGGGGTGTACTATGAAAAGTACAGGACTTGGAGACAAATGCCCTAGATTTGAATTCTAGTTCCATCTCCTTTTTTTTTTCTGGAGAGCCTTGAGTTGTTTACCTTTTCTGAAACTTCCTTTCCTCTCTGAAAATGAGGGGGTTGCGCCAAATGGTCTGGTATGTACCTATTAGTTCTAATAGTCTAGAATTCTAGAAATGTCAGCCTTGTGCCTAGCACAGTGCCTGACGTGTATGAAACAACCAATGTTGAATACAGAATTCATTAATGAATGGCTCCATTGTTTAGAATCTGTGTGAGCCTGGAGAAATTGATTTTCTTAAGTCTTAGTTACCTCCTGTAGAATGAAAATAGTAATTCTCCACATATCCCGCCTCAGTCTCTAAGATGTTTAGAATAGTGTTCCCTAAATATATTCTGTAGAGTACAAGTTACATGGAATTTTAATAGGTACTGTGAAGAAAGAAAAAGAGCAATATGAAGTTCAACAAGGTTAAACAGATTTCTTGACTGCAGGCTTGGAGTCTTTTTCACCATCCTGTGCATTGGTGTTCTCCAAAGGAGGCTGTATTAGGCAGTATTACCGCAACTTATTTTTGACCATGAAACTTTTTTCCTGAAGCCCTTCAGGGGTTGATGTTCCCCAGACTCCTTTTTGGCATTTAACAAATGTAGTTTAAAGGATCAAATGCAATGGCTTGTTATGATTATAAATTTCTCTAATTTCACTCTCTGTCCCATCGATCTAGATCATTTATAGTTTATATTTCATAATTTTATATTCTTGCCAGAATTATTAGTTATACAACACGTAGGAAAATTCCTTTTCTGTTTATCCTTTCATATGCTTCAAGTTTCAAGTTTCTTTCTCTCTCTTTCCTTCCTTCCTTCCATCTTTCTTTTTCTTTTGTTTTTTTCTTTTTTTTTTTCAGGGTCTCACTCTCATTACCCAAGCTGTAGTGCAGTGGCGCAATCATAGCTCACCACAGCCTTGAATTCCTGGGCTTAGGTGATTCTCTCAACCCAGCCTCTAGAATAGTGGGGACTACAGGCGTGCACCACCACACCCAGCAAATTATTTGTCTTTTTAGTAGAGATGGGGTTTTGCCATGTTGCCCAGGCTGGTCTCGAACCCCACGACTCAAGAGTTCTGCCCACCTCAGCCTCCCAAAATACTAGGATTACAGGCATGAACCATTGCACCCTGGCTTCAAGTTTCTTCCTTTTTTTTTTTTTTTTTTTTTTTGAGACAGAGTCTTGCTCTGTCGCCCAGGCTGGAGTGCAGTGGCACTATCTCGGCTCACTGCAAGCTCCACCTCCTGGGTTCACACCATTCTCCTGCCTCAGCCTCCTGAGTAGCTGGGACTACTTGCACCCGCCACTGTGCCCGGCTAATTTTTTGTATTTTTAGTAGAGACGGGTTTCACCGTGTTAGCTAGGATGGTCTCGATCTTCTGACCTCGTGATCCACCCGCCTCGGCCTCCCAAAGTGCTGGGATTACAGGCGTGAGCCACCACGCCCGGCCCTTCAAATTTCAAAATGATTACCCAAATACCAGTTGCATCTTCTGGTCTGAGAAACTCCATGTGTCTTTAAATAGTTCAGATACATCAAGGTTTATGGGTTAATTTTGACAACAGTGAGCAGTGATGTCCTCACTAAGATATCAGACATTTTTGAGAAACTGAAATGCGGGAGACACTGCAGTAGGCTCAGGGATACTGGGGCCATTAAGCTACGTTAACTTCCATGGAAATGCTCATGATCTTCTGGGCTAGTGGAACAAGATTACTGCTTAAATAGAGAATCAATGCCATGTAGAAAAATGCTAGAGGAGTTTGAAAGAAGGAGTGTGTAATTCAACATGACTCTGGCATGGGGAGCAAGGCCAGAAGAGTTTGTGTAAGGTTAGAGAAAAAAAAATTAGATCAATCATCTATTATTTATGTCATTAACTATAGCAACAGTCTGAATTTAGGAAACATGCTGATCTGGACAACAGGAAAGAAACATAATGTAATGAGTTGCATTACACTCTGCTTGATACTACACAAGCCATTTCCATATAACCATCCTGGCAAGGGTGTTGACTTTCAACGTCCTCGTTGGGAACCAGGGTCTGAAGACTCAAACGTTCACACTTTAGAGAGTTGTGCACAAGTGTTCAGCATGAAGATTTTGGGGGCTACTGGTGGTTTGGAAGCAGGCCATCCTAAGAGGATTCTGTTGCTTTACAGGTAGTAGAAAGCCATTAGTCTTGCTGGGCTGGGAAGTGTCAAGATCAGATCCTAGGACTTAGAAAGGCCTCAATTCTTCCACCTCCACTTGTCCTCAGTAAATCTTTCCTCTCTTGTATTTGTTTCCTGTATGTTGCCACCTTTATGTTGTGTATGTCTTTACAAATCCTCATTTCACCTTTTTCTGGCCATTTCTCTATTTTGATTCCATTTCTCTTCAATATAACCTGTGGGAAGCCAGCCCAGAACTGCGGGCACTTGACTCAAATCTTTTTTTTTTTTTTGGAGACAAGAGTCTCTCTGTTGCCTGGGCTGGAGTGTGCAGTAGTGTGATCTTAGCTCACTGCAACCTCTCTACCTCCCAGGTTCAAGCGATTCTCATGCCTCAGCCTACCATGTAGCTGGGGCTACAGGCGTGCATCACCATGCCTGGCTAATTTTTATGTATATGTATTGTTTTAGTAGAGATGGGGTTTTACCATGTTGGCCAGACTGGTCTCGAGCTCCTGGCCTCAAGTGATCTGCCTGCCTCAGCCTCCCAAAGTGCTGGGATTACAGGCATGAGCCACTGTGCCCGGCCAACTTAAACCATTATTGATAAAAGTGTCTTTATTTCAAGCCAATGTAAGGGAAGCACCAATTGTGCTTTCCCTTCCTATTCCCCTTAAATTACATTTGTACCTAGAAAGGTCAAATCTAATTGCTTTAAGGTTTGCTTGATCCAAGCAGCAAATGTCTGGTGTTGATTTAGTCTTGATTTAAAATGTGGATTACATGGTCCTGGAGAGTGTCACATTCTCGTTAGTACTGATCGTAATACTTGAGAGAACTTTGAATCTCTAAGAATTATTTTCTTCTGGTTGAAAATTGGGAAGAAATTCCGTTCCTTTTTCTCTTAAATAGTAGCCATTTCACTAGCGAGAGGAGAGCACCCACTCTGTTTCAAATACCAGCCAGCTTCTCTCAGTTCAGGTTGTGCCAATAGCACCACAGCCAGTAAACACCCTGGATCATTTTGTTCCTACACACTGAGCAGTTTGCAAATTAAACCCATGGCCAAAGCCACCCCAAGCCATTAACTCACAAAATTACAAGGTTTAATTATTATTATTATTTTTTTATAGAGAGAACATTCTCTAGTATAGAATAGTAAAGTCAACTGCAAAGGGGCCACAGTTCTGATTAGTTCATTCCTGGACTATGATTTTAGCCAGCCAAACTTCCTTTGTCTCTGCAAAAGATAAGCCCCAAATTGTGAGCAAACATGAATATTTGAGCTCTCTCTGTGAATCCATGTGGCCACATGTAATCAGAACAAGCCAGTTGTAGTACTCAGATGTGTCTTGGTGCTAGGGAGCTAACAGGTAAACCAGACTGTGGATTTCTTGTCAATTATTATCTCCCTGTATGAGCAGGTCATGTCATTGTTCTGATGGGGATTCCCGTGACTTTGCCCCCTTTGCCAGACATTCTCCTTGACCTCAAGGGTCATTTGAACTTCCCTGAGAGCTCTACCTATATGGGCTCCCATGACCACTGGGGCGTCTGCTATTTGGACCAGAATTCTTCTGCCACTCTGTGCTTCTGGTGTGATGCAGATAGGAGCATTATTGCATCTGCTGGTACCCTGCAGCAGGTCCCTTGCTTAGCTGGGTGGAGGGAAAAGGGAAGCAAAAAGAGAAGACAGACAAGGTTTGAAAGCTGGGATAACTTGGCCTAACTTAGTGTTTTCAGAGTAAATAAGGAACTTTGTCCTGAGTCTTATTTTATTTATTTATTTATTTTTTTAGACGGAGTCTCGCTCTGTTGCCCAGGCTGGAGTGCAGTGGTGCGATCCCAGCTCACTGCAACCTCTGCCTCCCAGGTTCAAGTGATTCTCCTGCCTCAGCCTCCCAAGTAGCTGGGACTACAGGCATGTGCCACCACACCTGGCTAATTTTTTGTATTTTTAGTAGAGATGGGGTTTCACCGTGTTAGCCAGGATGCTCTTGGTCTCCTGACCTCATGATCTGCCCACCTCAGCTTCCCAAAGTGCCGGGATTACAGGCCTGAGCCACCGCGCCTGTCCTGTCCTGAGTCTTGATCTCTTGACTAAGAAATACCAGGATTAGTCTAAAGAGTAATCAGTAATTCCTTTTTTTTTTTTTTTTTTTTTGAGACGGGGGTCTTACTATCTTGCCTAGGCTGGTCTTGAACTCCTGAACTCAAGCAACCTTCTGCCTTAGCCTACTGGGTAGCTGGGATTACAGACATTCCCCACCATGCCTGCCCTAAGGAGTAATTCTTGAACAAACACAAAAGCATTTTGTTGAATTCAATTTTTTTTCCTTGGTAACACTCGGAGTTTTATTTCCAGTTGGCCCAGAAGAGGTAAGTTCCTGAAAAGTTGTATGTAAACCAAAACATTGGTTGAAGGTTTTTTTTTCTGTTTTCCATAATATCTGATTTTTGTACCTCTATATAATTTGCTTTAAAGTATGTTTGTTTGATATTCCTGTTCTATTTGGAAACATTTATTTATAAGTAATGAACAAGCTATTTATATAATTAATGAAAACCTGGAAGATACTTACTTTATGCAAGAGCAGACTATATTCCAAAAGAAAATCAATTTCATAATATGATCATATGATAATGTAGATATTTTTGATACTTTATTTCAGAATTTGTATTTTAATTTATTAGTTTTATATAACAATACATACTTAATTTCTTCAGATACCCTCTTAAAACTTCAAGTAGTTGAATAAATTAGAATGAGGTGAGGATGAAGGGTGTTCTAGAAGTGCATAGAGCTACAAAGATTTTGATTGAGTTAGAGGATTAAATCCGTTAGTAAAAAATTATACCCAGAAGCCATAGAAATATCAGCTAACCCCCCAATGATGTTACCCAGGAGATTATAAAATACAAATTAGCTAGGTCTACATGTTGGAAACCTCAGAAATACTCCCTTTCAATTATAAACTTCTTAACTAAGAGGAAAAACAAAGAGTTACTCATGAAAAGTTAGAAATTAAAACAAACAAAGGATCTAAAAAGAAGAAAGTATTTTGTGGGGATTCGCTAAACATGATGAAGGAATGATTATTGTTTCTTATTAAATTTTACTTCTCTGAGGTCTTGGTTTAACAGGTTTCAGAAATCACAATCATCCATCTGACACTTGGGTTCCTCTGCATTATTGAGATCTGGGTTTTCTCTTAATTTCAGTGTAAAAAGCCATCAAAGACCCCACTAAACATCCAGGTCAAAGACTAGGCATGAATAAATGGCCCAGAGACTAGCTTGATTTGAGTATATTTACTCCTAGTAATGTTCTCAGTCCATACATTGTCCATATTATTACCGCATTTTTTTTTTTTTTTTTTTAAGACAAAGCACTCTGTCACCCAAGCTGGAGTGCAGTGGCATGATCTCGGCTCACTGCAATCTCTGCCTCCCAGGTTCAAGCGATTCTTTTGCCTCAGCCTCCTGAGTAACTGGGATAACAGGCGTGTGCCACCATGCCTGACTAATTTTTGTATTTTTGATAGAGATGGGGTTTTGCCGTGTTGGCCAGTCTGGTCTTGAACTCCTGGCTTCAAGTGATCCACCCACCTTGGCCTCCCAAAGTGCTGGGATTACAGGGGTGAGCCACTGCACCCGGCTATTACTGCATTATTAATAGAACTGGAAAACTAAGGTACCAGTGGAGGGACTGTCAGAAAAAAGCTTAAAGGATGGTAAAGATCATTTCTTCCTCTACAGGCAAGGAGTCTTTGCTTTAATCAGAACATCTGAGATGTTCTCACAAATATATTCCACTCCTTCTGGTTCATGGGATCTATGGCTCTGACCAGCCTAAAGTGGCCACTCACCTTTAAAGCATGAAAATCTCAGCTTTCCTCTAAGTCCACCTTGCCCTCATCTCTGCTATCCTGACAACTGTGTTTTATATTGGAATAATTCAAGTGCACCAGTAGTTTTTTACAGTCCAATATTAGAGGAAAGTACACTCAAATTTTTTTTTGTTTTGTTTTTTTAGTAGAGACGTGGTCTCACTGTGTTGCCCAGGCTGGTCTTGAACTCCTGGGCTCAAGCAATCCTCCAGCCTTGGCCTCCTAAAGTGCTGGGATTACAGGTGTGAGCCACTATTCCTGGCCAAAAGTAGACATTTTAATGTTTTAACCTACATTATTATTGCAGAAGATAAAATACTCTATTATGCTTTCTATGGCGTTTCTCTGACAGGAAACAAGACAGCCTTGTTTGCAGCTTTGGGTCAGAAGAAGGCAGGAAGGAAGGGAAGGGAAGGGAAGGTGGGTGGAGAGAGCAGGAGGCATGCTGCCTGCGGAGCTTCTCTCACCCCGGCGTTGAGTCTCAGCAAGCCCAAAATTACCAGAGAATTGGGGAGGAGAGGGGACAGTCTGGAAAAAGCAAATGGTCCAACCAGCATCCTGGCCTGGCCATCCGGGAATCTCTGCTGCAGCTGCCTGATGGACCACAGGGAACTTCTCCAGATGCCACCCTCCTATTATTTATACCCTTCCCCCTTCCCAAACCACAGTAGTTACAGCACAGCACACAAAGGGCCAGCCACTGTCATGCCCTGAGAAGGAAGGTTGTGGAACAAGAGGTGCATCAATTAAGGTTTTATTTTATAGGGACTTGGACTCTTTTTTTTTTTTTTTTTTTTAATTGTGACAGAGTTTCACTCTTGTTGCCCAGGCTGGAGTGCAGTGGCATGATCTTGGCTCACTGCAACCTCCGCCTCCCAGGTTCAAGAGATTCTCCTGTCTCAGCCTCCCAAGAAGCAAGGATTACCGGCGCCCGCCACGATGCCTGGCTAATTTTTTGTATTTTTAATAGAGATAGGGTTTCGCCATGTTGGGCAGGCTGATCTCGAACTCCTGACCTCAGGTGATCCACCTGCCTCAGCCTCCCAAAGTGCTGGGATTACAGGTGTGAGCCACCGCGCCCAGCTGGGACTTGGACTCTTATCTTGCATTTGGCTTGGCAAGATTTAAAGCATGAAGTGACCTCTCCTGGGTCTTCTCTCTCCCAAAAGCCAGTGACTCTTAAAACCACATTGACTGGCTGAGGGCAGTTCCAGATCTGGTAGAAGAACAGTTAACATTGGGTGGAACCTGCTGTGGTGAGGCACTATTTTAAGTGCATTGTGTATGTTAATCCAGTAAGTCCTCAAAACCTCCCTGTGGGGTACTCCTGTTACCCCATTTTGCAGAGCAGGAAACAGAGGCACTGAGAAGAAAAGAACTTCCTTAAGACTCATATCCAGAAAGACAGTGTACCTCCAGAGTCCAAGCTTGCAGCCAGGAATCGCAGACTCTTTGTGAAGAGTCAGATAGTAAATATTGTAGTCTTCGTGGGCCATACAGTCTCTGCTGTGGTGGTGTAAAAACATCCATAGACAACACTTAAGTTAATGAACATAGATGTGTTCCTATAAAACTTTATTTACAAAAACAGGCAATGGGCAGGATTTGGCCCATGGGCCCTAGTTTGCACACTGCAGCTCTTAACCACCAAACAGTACTACCCTGTATGTACCTAAAACCTCTCATTTATATTTCCTCAGACCACCTCAGGCCCCATGACATTCCATTCAACAAGTATCGTTATATGGAATCTGTAGTTTACAGCACATCTGCTCTTCACAGCACTTTTGTGAGGCAGTTTTAATCGATGTTTCAGTTTTAGAGAAGAGCAAAACAGGCTTTAAAGACAAAGTTACTTGCCCAGAGTCTCAAGTTACACAGTTCTTTGGCACGTTCTAAATTTGAATTCTAACTCAACAAATGCCCAT
Source organism: Hylobates moloch (assembly GCF_009828535.3). Classification (NCBI taxonomy): domain Eukaryota; kingdom Metazoa; phylum Chordata; class Mammalia; order Primates; family Hylobatidae; genus Hylobates; species Hylobates moloch. Next base: position 50,673,190 of record NW_026652295.1, on the reverse strand, counting down.
CAATCCTGACACTGACATTTACTTTTTTCTTCTAAAATTTGTCTTTTTTTTTTTTTTTTATATTGTGAGCTGTGCTTTCTGGTTGGGAAAGCAAAGAAGAAGCACCCTAGTTTCTTCTTCTGGACCTTCTAGAATCTTCTATTTTGACCTTCTAGAACCTTCTAGATGAAAAATGTTCTTACACCATGCTAAGTCTCTGAAAGCCAAAGGGCATGGGCACAGCCTAAGTTTGAGTGCTGACACTGCTTGCTGATTCTCATTCTAAGAACAAGGAAGGGTCTGTCAAATGCAGCATCTGTGCACCAATGTAGGGCCTGGGAATATCAGCCACAGCATCAGTGACTAACAATTATTTAGAGCTTACAGCGTGCTAGGTGCTGTGAGAAGTATTTAATATATATAATCATATTTAATCTTCAGAACAAGTCTTCAGGTAGGCGGGTCTCATTATCCCTGTATTACAGATGAAGAAACAGAGGCACAGAGAGCAAAATAATGTATGCTATAAGGACTGAGTGTCCGGTGTCCCTGGCCTTTCTTTAATTATTATTTTATTTTGGTCAAAAACACAACTTAAAATTTACCATCTTAACCATGTTTAAGTGCATAGTACAGTCGTGGTAACTATATGTACACTGTTGTGCAAAGGAGCTCTAGAACCTTTTCATCTTGCAAATGGAAACTTTGTCTGTTGAATGACAACCCTCCTTGTCTGTGATGTTTTAAAGGAGAGTTTAGTCAAATGTTCATACACGGGGCATAGCGCCAATCCTGGGCAATAACAGAGACGCTTTCAGTCAAAACAAGCTCTTTCTTACTCACTTGTCATGTTTGAGGCACGTGAATGTAGGGTTAAAGATAAAGAAAGAAAATCTCTGGGGAAGAAAGTGGCTCTTTGATCTCTCTGAACCAGGGCTTTTCATCTCTCCCACTGCTTATCTCTGGTGACATTGCATAAACCTGTGTGACTCCCAGTAAGGTAACCACAGCGTGATATGAGACATTATCTCACTATCCTGCCACAATGTTTTCCACAGTTTATTTTGAGTTTTTTTTTTTTTTTTTTTTTTTTTGAGATGGAGTCTTGCTCTGTCCCCCAGGCTGGAGTGCAGTGGCGCGATCTCGGCTCACTGCAAGCTCCGCCTCCTGGGTTCACGCCACTTTCCTGCCTCAGCCTCCCGAGTGGCTGGAACTACAGGCACCCGCCACCGCGCCCAGCTAATTTTTTGTATTTTTAGTAGAGACGGGGTTTCGCCGTGTTAGCCAGGATGGTCTCAATCTCCTGACCTCGTGATCCGCCCGCCTCGGCCTCCCAAAGTGCTGGGATTACAGGCTTGAGCCACCACGCCCAGCCTATTTTGAGTTTTTAGAGAAGGGGTCTTGCTATGTTGCCCAGGCTGGTCTTGAACCCCTGGTCTCAAGCCATCCTTCCACCTCAGCCTCCTGACTTGCTAGGAGTGCAGGCATACCCCACCACACCGGGCCCTGTTTTCCATAGTTATTGGGTAGGGGCATAGTATTACTTAACCTTCAAAAATTCCTACTGAGAAATGGTCATTACTTGTGTCACTGAGGGCTAGGGAAGTGTCAATCAGATGGAACTCACAGGGGCTATCATTTATTTTGGTCCAGCGGCTGAATGCCTGACAGACACAGCACTCAGTTGCCACTGTCGTGCTGGGCTCGCTGATCCCACTGTCAGAATTAAATGTAGGGAGGCTTTTGCCAAAAGTCTCTTGCCCAGCTCGTGAATGCCAAAACTTCCTTCCCATCTACTCACTCCACAGTCGGTGACAGCTGTGTCTTCTAGCTTAAACTATAGTTGTACCTTTTGTGTTTCTATCAGAACGTGAAAAAAACCGACTGGTTCCAGGAGTGGCCAGATTCCTATGCCAAACACATCTACAGCTCGGAGGACAAGAATGCGCAGCGGCACCTGAGCAGCTGGGCCATGCGCAATACCAACAACCACAACTCCCGCATCCTCAAGAAGTCCTGCCTGGGTGTGGTGGTGTGCGGCCGCGACTGCCTCGCAGAGGAGGGGCGCAAGATCTACCTGAGACCTGCCATCTGTGACAAGGCCCGGCAGAAGCAGCAGAGTGAGTAGAGCTTAGTAGCACCAGCAAAAAAGCTGGCATCCCTCAGATGCCCTGCCAGATGGGTCACTGTGTCCCAGCACCGCCCAAGGGCAAAACCGTCACCCTGGAGTGTAGTGGCAGCCAAGGCTGTTCTGACATGGAGCATATGGAGGGGAAGCAACCAGACCCCTTGTGCTCCAGCAAGGACCCCACATATCTGCCATACCCAGAGCACCCACCATCAAAAATGCCTCCTTGGCATTTTTGCCAAGGCACTGGACTGAAGGCTCCTGTTAAAGGGAAGATGGCAGGTGTGGTGGCTCACACCTGTAATCTCAGCACTTTGGGAGGCCAAGATGAGAGGATAAATTGAGCCCAGGTGTTCCAGACCAGCCGGGGCAACATAAGGAGACGCCAACCCCTACAAAAAAATTTAAAAATTAGTCGGGTGTAGTTGCACATGCCTGTGGTCACAGCTACTCCAGAGGCTGAGGCAGGAGGATTGCTTGAGCCTGGAAAGTCAAGGCTGCAGTGAGCCATAATGGAGCCACTGCACTCCAGGCCGAGCAACAGAGTGAGATTCTGTCTCCAAAAAAGAGGAAAAATGGCCGGGCACGGTGGCTCACGCCTACACCTACTAAAAACAAAACACACACACACACACACCACACACACACACACACACACACACACCACACCGGGGTGGTGGCTGGCCAGGCTGAGGCAGGAGAATCACTGGAACCCAGAAGGCGGAGGTTGCAGTGGGCCAAGGTTGTGCCACTGCACTCCAGCCTGGGTGACAGACTCCATCCAAAAATAAAAGGAAAAATGTATCGCTTAAGGGGTTAATGTTAATTCATCAATGACCCATGTAAAATTTAGAAGAAAGTAGTTTATTGGACTTGCCACTGGGCCTCTTGTGGGTCCCTAAGTGATCTCAGTGTGTGCGTTAATGTGGAGTGGCAGCTGTGAAAGGTTAGACTCAATTCCATTCATTTAGGTTCACACCATAATCATGTGCTGAGATATTTGTTCATTTTCTAAAACACATTCACATGATTATGAAGTAGATACATTCAGCGTGCCCTGTACCTTGCCCACTTCAAACCTCAAGTTACTTTATATTTTTCCCAGTAGTTTGTTTTCAAAACTTGCGCTTAGGTCAGGACCTGGTATCAGTCATTTACACCTGTGAAAATGTAGTAGCTGCATTCACTCTCCCATGTAGCTTGGCCCCTTGACCCTTAGTTCTAATTGTGAGGTGAAATAACTTCTCTTTTTTATTTTTGAGACAGAGAGTCTCACTCTGTCACCCAGGCTGGAGTGCATTGGCGCCACCTTGGCTCACTGCAACCCCCACCTCCCAGGTTCAAGCGATTCTCCTGCCTCAGCCTCCCGAGTAGCTGGGACTACAGGTGTGCACCACCACACCCAGCTAATTTTTGGATTTTTAGTAGAGATGGGATTTCACATATTGGCCAGGCTAGTCTCGAGCTTCCGGCCTCAAGTGGATCCGCCTGCCTTGGCCTCCCAAAGTGCTGGGATTATGGGTGTGAGCCACTGTGCCTGGTCAGAATTTCAAATATCACTAAATAAGTAGGGAGGGGTTTTCTGCTCAGAAGAGCTTTGCCCTGACCTGTGAAATATCCTACTTGGTAGGCAACCACTTCCCCTATCCATGTGTGAGACCCATCTGGGCCATTTCGGTGACCAGGCTTCTGAGGGTCAGGGGTAATATCTAGTGGATTTCAGCCCATGAAACTCTGCCCAGATTTATCCTCTGCCATCCTTGAGTCAGGGCTAAAATCTTCAAGACTGCACAGGAGTCAACAACTGACGTGGTTCAGCCAGGTGTGGTCATTTTCCTCTGCTCTTTTGTAGGGAAACGCTGTCCCAACTGTGACGGGCCTCTGAAGCTCATCCCTTGCCGAGGTCATGGGGGCTTCCCGGTCACCAACTTCTGGAGGCACGACGGACGCTTTATATTTTTCCAGGTTGGATTTTTGAGTTAGTTACGTGAGAGTTTCATTACTGAGGAGTTTCACCAGAGGCTAGAGATGCACCTGTGAGTGAGATCCTGCACCATCCCCGAGGGCTCACACTCTAAGAGAGCAAGTGTCTGTCCCCCGCCTTCTAATAGATGTTTGAAGTGCTGGGGAGCTCTAGAAGGGGAGCTGGCTGTCTCTGCTTCCACTCCTCAGGAGAAGCGGCAGCTGATCTAGTCACACTGAGGTTACACAGTGCTTCTAAGCATGCCGCACGCTGCACGCTGCTGGTAGCCTTTAGCAAATCTGAGTTTGAACACCAGCTCTGACTTTTTACTCGCTCTGTAAACCTGAGCAGGTGGCTTTCCTCTTCCACGTCCCAGTTTTCTGTCGAATGTGTAAGAGTACTAATGGGGCAGTGGCACCAAAAGTGGTGAAGAATGGACCCTGACTCAGACTGCCTGGGTTTGAATTAGTGAGATGCTGGCAAACCAGCTCTCCAAAAAGAAAATGTCCTGATTTGTAGCATTTGCCAACTTCTGTAATGGAAATATTCTCACCGTGGCTGATTTCAAGCCAGCAGTCATTTTTAACAATCAGCCTACAAAATTCCTGAATGTTTAACTATTGACTCTCAGCTTTGGCCAGCTCCAGGTAGGGGAATCCTAGGTCCCTCACTTCTAGAGGAGGTTATCCAGCTGGCATAATCACTCCATGCCTCAGTTTCCTGTTCTGTAAACTGGGGGTGATAATAATGGTATGTACCTCAAGGGTTGTGCTGAAGACGAAATGCGATATAAGGCACACAGGGTGTTTATTTGTGTCTGGCACGTACCACAGGAAGCATTTAATAAGGGTTACTTAGCACTGTGATTATGGCTTTGCTGGGTGGGTGAGAGGCAGGCAGGCGGGAGCATGGTGGGCTTGGGAGCGCCTTCAGAGGTTCATCCAGTCTTGCTACCACAGGCAACTGCAACACCACCCCGGGGGCAGGACACACAGTAAATAAAAACTGATAACACCATGAAGCACAGTCTAGTTAGTGTTATATCATTTCCTTTCTACTTCCTTGTCTCATTTCAGTCAAAGGGAGAGCATGATCATCCAAAACCAGAAACCAAGTTAGAAGCTGAGGCAAGAAGAGCCATGAAGAAAGTGAACACAGCACCTTCCTCCGTCTCACTGAGCCTGAAGGGGAGCACAGAGACCAGGGTAATCCTTCATTATGTATGTTCAATACATGCAGTAGCTTGCCACGCCTGTGCTGGGGGCGGTAGATTTCCTGGGTCCCCTGCTGACTCAGGAAAGCCAGAAATCACAGATTATCAGGCTCGTCTGCAAACAAGCCTCTGCCAAAGAAATTAAATCTGAGGCTTTACTCTTACTTTCTACCATCTTTGTAGCATGCTCTGAACCATAAAGTCCACGTAATTGGAGAATCATCTTCCCTACTACAATTACAAAGAGAAACTTGAATTAGCACTTAACTTATATTTGGCAAGAACCAAAAACAATTGAAACAACTCCACAAAATAGTAGCCTTATGCATTTCACCGCCTGCCCCCTCCCCGCCGTCCTGAATTTCCATACGTCCCCAAACAGATTGTTTTCTTAGCACACTCTACCAAGATGAAATAAGCAAGCAATTTCCGAAAATGATAGCTGTCCCAGGGTGGCAATAGTGGAGTGGAGGCTATTCCCCATAGACAAACTGTGATGTGAAGTCCACTGCTTTATGGGCGGCAGATCATAGGTTTTTTTTGCGTTTGTCTGTTTAATATTGATAGTAGTTCCTATACTTTTTCTACTGTTCAAAGTTGCACATTTCTTTTTGGGAGAACAGAGATGGAGCTGGTCCATCTCTAGAGGCTGTAAATGTACTTTATTTAAAAAAATTGTAATGTGGGTCTGTTGTAGGGAAATGCGAGCCCCCCAAACGCAACTGGCTATTTCCTCATCCTTTCTCCCAGCCATGGGACAAGTCAAGTGGCATTTCGGTCTCTCATCCAATCTACCTGGTCACAGCCCTTCTTCTCTAGCCCCGAAAAGTATCCCCTTAACAGCTAGTAGTTTTACCTAAACAAGAGCATAACTTAATTCTCAACCAGATCCTTTTTTTAATGATTAACTAAAGAACAATATACTTCCTCCATTTAGAAAAATAAATGAACGTACCACTCGTGTTCTAGAGGTCTGATTTATGGTTCAACAAAATTCCCATGAATTCAGAGAAAAATCTCTTGAGGAAAGGAAAAAGAAAAAAACAACAGCAACCATGGTCTCTCACACTCCAGCCAGCACTAAGAAATAGAAAAGTCAAGGGAGGAAATGTTGAGAGACAGAGGCCCCTGAGAGCTGTGCTGAGTATAATATAAACTTTTGAAGCTATACTTTGATATTCTGTAAATAGTTCCTTATAAGTTTCTCAAAAAGGCAATTAGAGGCCAGGCACTGTGGCTTCTGCCTGTAATCCCAGCACTTTGGGAGGCCAAGGCGGGTGGGTCACTTGAGGTCAGGAGTTCGAGACCAGCCTGGCCAACATGGCAAAACCCCATCTCTACTGAAAATACAAAAATTAGCTGGGCATGGCGGCAGGCGCCTGTAATCCCAGCTATTGGGAGGCTGAGACATGAGAATTGCTTGAACCCAGGAGGCGGAGGTTGCAGTGAGCCAAGATCGTGTCACTGCACTCCAGCCTGGCTGGGCAACAGAGCGAGACTCCATCTCAAAAAAAAAAAAAAAAAAAAAAAGAATAAATAAAAAGCAATTAGGATATCAGATTTGTGTTTGAGTGTGAAACATCTTAAACACACTCATGTCTCTACAGAATGTACGGAAATTTGGCTCTTACTGGTTAGCAAGCTTTAACATGGAAACAGAGGCAGCCTTTGCTTTTTTCAAGTGTTTCGTGGTTGTGGTCAAGCTGCTGCATGCGTTTGTGCGTCAAGTATTAATGTGTAAGGAATGAGGAAAATCTGATGGAGCTCTTATTTGTACAGAGTAACTCATGGATGCCTATGGTAGTGGTTTTGATTTGCTTAACTTATTAACACGAGCATTTCACTTTCCTTTCCAGTCTCTTCCAGGTGAAACACAAAGTCAGGGGAGTTTACCTTTAACTTGGTCTTTCCAGGAAGGCGTCCAATTGCCTGGTAGTTACAGTGGACATTTAATCGCTAACACTCCTCAGCAGAACTCACTAAATGATTGCTTTTCCTTCTCCAAGAGTTATGGTCTGGGAGGAATCACAGATCTGACTGACCAGACTTCCACTGTGGACCCCACGAAGCTCTATGAAAAGCGCAAATTGTCCAGTAGCAGACCCTACAGTAGTGGAGACCTGCTTCCTCCTTCTGCCTCCGCAGTCTACTCTGATCATGGCGATCTACAAACGTGGAGTAAAAATGCTGCTTTGGGGAGAAATCATCTTAGTGACAACTGTTATTCCAATTATCCTTTTCCTCTGACCAGCTGGCCTTGCAGCTTCTCTCCTTCCCAAAACTCTTCAGAACCCTTTTACCAGCAGCTTCCATTGGAGCCACCCGCAGCCAAAACTGGCTGTCCCCCATTATGGCCAAATCCAGGGGGTAATCTTTATGAAGAGAAAGTACACGTGGATTTTAACAGCTATGTCCAGTCCCCTGCATACCATTCACCTCAGGAAGACCCCTTTCTTTTCACCTACGCCTCTCATCCTCATCAGCAATATTCACTGCCAAGCAAGAGCAGCAAATGGGATTTTGAGGAAGAAATGACATACTTGGGTTTGGATCACTGCAACAATGAGATGCTTCTGAACCTGTGCCCTTTGAGATGACCCAAATCTTTCACTATGTGCACCCCCGCCCCTCAAAAATGGGGAAGGGCTGAATTTCCTTAGGAAATAATTTTTAAAACATAACCACAGATAAATGAGAATCATGATAAGCAGTAGACAAGGCTTTTTTCTTTTCCTTTTTTTCTTTCTTTTTTTTTTTTTTGAGACACAGTCTCGCTCTTTTGCCCAGGCGGGAATGCAGTGGCGCCATCTCAGCTCACTGCAACCTCTGCCTCCCTGGTTCAAGTGATTCTCCTGCCTCAGCCTCCTGAGTAGCTGGGATTACAGGCGCCTGCCACTGCGCCTGGCTAATTTTTCTCTTTTTAGTAGAGACAGGGTTTTGCCATGTTGGCCAGGCTGCTCTCGAACTCCTGATCTCAAGTGATCTGCCCACCTCACCATCCCAAAGTGCTGGGATTACAGGCGTGAGCCATTGCGCCCGGCTGACAAGGCTTTTTTCTTCACATGAGTAATTTTTTTGGCTTCTTCTCCTCCACTCTAGTACTTCCACCCTTAGTAAGGAATGGAAACCTGTCCCGTCTGGTATGTGAAATACCCTCTGCTTTTTCCCCCACATTGTTTGGGGTTCCCAGCACCTCAGCCACATTGCATGTTGGGTTTTCATTGTCGTTGTTGCAAATGAAATGGAGCAGACATGTGAAATGCTCACCTATCGAGGACCTCATCTATGCCTTCTTAGGAACTGAGAATGAAGAAACAGAAATAGATGGTGGAAGAACTGCCTAAGGTGTGAAAAGCTGAAGATTCTACCACTGAAGTACTGAATATGTTGTCTAGTTGTGAGATTAGTGTGTAAAATACATGTTTTCTAGATGATTTCTAAGACTTGTGATGACAAGGAACCTGACCTAACCCCATTTTTTATAAAGACAAAGAACAGCAATGTTAAATTGCCATATGAAGAGAAATACTAGTGATGTGCGTGGTCTCCTTGCCTCTCCTTTCCTTCCCTCTTCCTCACTGACTTCCCCTTGCACAGGGGCTTCTGTTTTGTCCCATTTATTATTTGTGGCACCTATATCAATGTGGGGTTTGTAATAGGTGAGAAATATTTGCTTAGAGAAGCTCTTGTGCAATTAGCCTGGTGATGATTGGCCGGCCATGTTTGAATGCCAGTTTCTCTTCTTTGCCGAAGTACTTTATAATAAAAGTAAGCCTAGACATAAAATCTGGAGAGAACCATGCAATAAACAAGTATTTTTAAAATAAATGATTCCTTCTCCTTTATTAGAATAGTAACAGATGCACATGATACAAAATTCAAAAGTGAAAAAAAAAGAAGTCTCCTAGTTCTAGTCTCCTCTCTGCAACACCGACTAGTTTCTTGTCTATTATTCCAGGTATTAGAGATGTTCTCTGCATGTATATAATTATATGTAATGTGTAGGAAATACATTACATAAAATACACACATATCTTTTATATATAAAATATATTTTTATATATATATGAGAGAGAGATATGACATAAGTGGTATCATATCAGATTCATTTCTAATATGGTTTTTGTCATTTTAGGAACCAATTTGAGCATTAAGTTCTTATAAGCATATAGGATCACAGCTGCTTCATTTTAATGGTGCATTATGCATTACATGACTATTATAATTAAATAGTCCCTATTGATAAACATTTAGATTTGTTCAAATCTTCTAAATTCGTTTGTCTAAGTGACAAGACTATATATAAAACTTATATATTGGCCAGGCATGGTGGCTCACACGTGTAACCCCAGCACTTTGGGAGGCCAAGGCGGGTGGATCGCTTGAGCCCAGGAGTTCAAGACCAGCCTGGGCAACATAGCGGGACCCCATCTCTACAAAAAATTAAAAATTAGCTGGGTGTCATCATGCATACCTGTAGTCTCAGCTACTTGGGAGGCAGAAGGATCACTTGAGTCAGGGAGGTCGATGCTTATCAAATCAGTGAGCCATGATTGTGCCACTGCATTCCAGCCTGGATGACAGTCTCAATCAATCAATCAATCAACAAAAACCTTATATATTCAGTTTAGCAGAATTGTAAAGTGAATACTTGTGTAAACTCTATCTGGACCAAGAAATAGGATCTACTGGCACTGCAGAAGTTCCCCTCATTGTGGATTTCAATCCCATCCACAACCCTCTCCCTGTATCCCAAAGGTGATCACTAGACTGGCTCTTTACATTTTTACTACCTTTGTATGTATCCCTAAACTATAGTTTCATTTGGTCTTTTTGAGGAGCCTAACAAATAGAATCATATGGTATACTTTAAAGAATTAATTGAAGTATAATGTACATATAGAAGAGTGCACAGGTCATAGCATAGAGCTCAATAGAACACACCAGTCTAGCTATCATCTAGTTAGTGTACATTTTTTTATGATCTTGCCTTTTCTGCTCAACATCGTATCCATAAGAGGGTAGCTGTAATTTGTTATTTTCATTGCTGTAAGACATTTCTTTATTCTCACTCCAAATGAAATGAAAGAGCTAAATAAACAGTAACTGTCTGAAGGAAACTTTAGTTCCTGTTGGTCCAAAGCTTTCTGAGTATTGCAAACATTTTACCTCCACCAGACTAGGCATCCTGTTATTCCAAACCTTTTCTCACTTTCAAAAACTATAATCTTGGCCAGGCGTGATGGCTCATGCCTGTAATTCCAGCACATTGGGAGGCCGAGGTGTGAGGATTGCTTGAGCCTAGGAGTTTGAGACCAGCCTGGGTAACATAGCAGGACTCTAAAAAATATTTTTAAAATTAGCCAGGCATGGTGGTGTGCAGCTGTAGTCCCAGCTACTCGGGAGGTTGAAGCAAGAGGATTGCTTTAGCCCAAGAGGTCAAGGCTGCAGTGAGCCATGATTGTGCCACTGCACTCCAGTCTGCGCGACAGAGCCCAATCCTGTCTCAAAAAAAATAAAAATAAATAAATAAAATCCAAAAAACTGTTATATTGGTATTTATCAAAGTGAGAACATGTACGTAGCTTAAAGGTCATCTGGCATCACAAAGCTTACTATGAACAACAGCTGTCTCTGCTCCCAAGTCCTATTCCCACCCCTCCAAGAGGTTTCTGCTTTTTAACTCTTTGAGTTATTTCTAGTAGTTACCTCTGTATTACTAGAGAATGTACTTACACGTCTTTTAGTTTTATATGTCTACTGTCTTCTGACTATAGATTAGGATTTAGGACATACCCACCACTCTCCGCCTAGACCATGCATTCTTCCAGCAAATTACAAAGATCAATTGTATTGAAGTACAGTTTACATACAATAAAACCCAACTCGGCCGGGCACAGTGGCTTATGCCTGTAATCCCAGCACTTTGGGAGGCTGAGACGGGTGGATCACCTGAGGCTGGCAGTTTGAGACCAGCCTGACCAACATGGAGAAACCCTGTCTCTACTAAAAATACAAAATTAGCCGGACGTGCTGGCACATGCCTGTAATCCCAGCTACTCAGGAGGCTGAGGCAGGAGAATCACTTGAACCGGGGAGGTGGAGGTTGCAGTGAGCCGAGATTGCACCATCGCACTCCAGGCTGGGCAACAAGAACGAAACTCCGTCTCAAAACAAACAAACAAACAAACAAACAAAAAACTCGACTCATTTTACAGAGTTTTGAACACTGTACATGTGGTCATTGTATACAATGAAACCTCACCAAAATCAAGATATAGAACATGGCAGTTCCCCTGAAAAGTCCTGCTGTGCCTTTTGCAGTCAATTCCCTCTGGGATCCCCAGCCCCCAGCAACTCCTGGAGCCTTTTATCTCTGAACAAGTGTGGGCAGGCTGCTGTCTGATCCTGCTGCTCCTTCATCTTTGGGCTTACTTTCCTTCCCTCTCGATTGGGTTCATGTCTTTCTCATTCTGGGTGTATTCCATCATTTTGGTAGGACACACACTCCACTAGTTCTCTAAGAAAAGATGCATGGGAGATACATTTTTGGAGCACTTGAATGTCTGGAAATGTCTTAATCATAATATACTTGGTTTTGGTTTTTGTTCTTTTACTTGGCACAGAGTTTACCTGAGATTAGAAGTGCAGGTTGAAAGTAATTTTCATACAAAATGGCCAGGTGCGGTTGCTCACGCCTGTAATCCCAGCACTTTGGGAGGGCAAGGTGGGCGGATCACCTGAGGTCAGGAGTTCGAGACCAGCCTGGCCAACATGGTGAAACCCCGTCTCTACTAAAAATACAAAAACAAAATTAGCCAGGTGTAGTGGCGCATGCCTGTAGGCCCAGCTACTGGGGAGGCTGAGGCAGGAGAATCACTTGAACCTGGGAGGTGGAGGTTGCAGTGAGCCGAGATCGCTCCACTGCACTCAAGCCTGGGGTACAAGGGCAAAACTCTGTCTAAAAAAAAAAAGGCTGGGCGCAGTGGATCATGCCTGCCTGTAATCCTAGCACTTTGGGAGGCCAAGGCAGGTGAATCACAAGGTCAGGAGTTCGAGACCAGCCTGGCCAATATGGTCAAACGCCATCTCTACTAAAAATACAAAAAAAGAAATTAGCTAGGTGTGGTAGCCCATGCCTGTGGTCCCAGCTACTCGGGAGGCTGAGGCAGATGAATCGCTTGAACCTGGGAGGCAGAGGTTGCAGTGAGCCAAGACCGTGCCACTGCACTCCAGCCTGGGCAGCAGAGTGAGACTGTCTCAAAAAAGTTCAAAAATCTGAAGTTACTGCTCCACCGTCCTCTCGTATTCAGAGCTGCTGTTGAGAAGTCTGGATATCATTTAGATTTCTGGTCATCATTTAGATTTCTGGTCCTTTGAACATGGCCTGCTTTTTCTCTCTAGGAGCTTTCAGGTAGTTTTATTATTTCTTGTTACTTGAAATTTCTTGACAATAAGCCTCGAATGGGCCTTTTCATTTCTTATTCATTGTATAAGGCCCTGAGGCTTTTTTTTTTTTTTTGAGACACAGTCTCGCTCTGTCGCCCAGGCTGGAGTGCAGTGGCACGATCTCGGTTCACTGCAACCTCTGCCTCCCGGGTTCAAGCGATTCTTCTGCTTCAGCCTCCCAAGTAGCTGGGACCACAGGCGCCCGCCACCACGTCTGGCTAATTTTTTGTATTTTTAGTAGAGACGGGGTTTCACTGTGTTAGCCAGGATGGTCTTGATCTCCTGACCTCGTGATCCACCCGCCTCAGCCTCCCAAAGTGCTGGGATTACGGGAATGAGCCACCGCGCCCGGCCAGTGGCTTTTAATATAATCATTCATATTTTTTAGTTCTTGGATATGTTCTTATATTTTTCAAAAATTTTTTTTCTTTCTTCTTTCCAGTTGTCTTTTTGGAACTTTTTTCAGATGAGTATTGCATTCAACAAATTTTCGCGGAGCACCTAAGAATGCTCTCATCCTGGGTGCTGTGCTTGTGTGGGCTGCTCTGCCAGGCAAAACTGCATCTGCTCTGTTTAGTGAGCATTGACTGAGGGCGAGAACGACACTTGGGCCCAGAAAATGTTACAGGATATTACATCTGACTGTAGGGATTCAAACCTGTTAAGGTTAAGATAAAATACAAATAGAAAAATATGAAAGGGACTGGGCATGGTGGCTCACTCCTGTAATCCCAGCACTTTGGGAGGCCAAGGTGGGCGGCTCATTTGAGGTCAGGGCTTTGAGACCAGCCTGGCCAACATGGTGAAACCCCATCTCTACTAAAAAGACAAAAATTAGCCAGGCATGGTGGCTCATGCTTGTAATCCCAGCCACTTGGGAGGCTGAAGCAGTAGAATTGATTGAACCCGAGAGATGGAGATTGTAGAGAGTTGAGATCGTGCCACTGCACTCCATCCTGGGCAACAGAGCGAGACTCCGTCTCGAAAAAAAAAAAGAGAAAAGGGAAGAAAAAATATGAAAGGCAAATAAAATGGGAACATGGATATTACTAAATGTATTATATTTGACACTGTCTTGAGTTGTATGTGTAAATCACTTCCTGTTTAGCACCTGGCTCAATGCCAGGCTCCTAGAGATGCTCAGTGTGCATAACTGCCTCAGAAGGGCCCACATGTAAAGAAGTATCAAAGGCCAATCAAAAGCAACTGTTGGGCTAGGCGCAGTGGCTCACACCTGTGATCCCAGCACTTTGGGAGGCCAAGGCGGGCGGATCACTTGAGGTCAGGAGTTCGAGACCAACCTGGCCAACATGGAGAAACCCTGTCTCTACTAAAAATACAAAAATTAGCTGGGAGTAGTGGTGTGCACCTGTAGTCTCAGCTACTTGGGAGGCTGAGGAAGGAGAACCACTTGAACCCAGGAGGTGGAGGTTGCAGTGGGGTTAGATTGTGCCACTGCACTCCAGCAAGCGTGGGTGACAGAGCGAGACTCCGTCTCAAACGACAACAACAACAAACCACTGTTGGGACTATTATTCTGATCTTAATAAAACTGTAGTATAAATAAAATATCCAAAGTAGGGACTTGTTTCACTGCCTATTTAGTATAAAAAGTCATTTATTATTTAGCTTAAGGTGGCAGACCAAATGTATGCCTTTGCTGGAGATCTTAAATGTCAGTAATGAAGTATAAGAAAATGAGCCAAGAGAACATAAGGGGGATAATGAGTGCATCAGAAATGTCGACAGATTTCTGGGAGATGGGAAGTGGATGGAGTGTATATTGACGTAAAATGAGGAGTCCCAAAGAAGTGAAATGGAAAGGCAGGACCCTGGAAAGGCTTTGGGCTGATGTCACTGAGCTGAAGGGTAGGAATGAGGAGAGATGGGCACCGGAAGCAGGACCAGTACTTGAAAGTCTTTCTGCAGATCAACTGCTACCAGTTAGGACGTCACCCAAACACGCATCCCAGGGAATACAAACAGTTAAGAAATAATAAAAATACTAAAAGTAAGACTTGCCTCAAGAGAAATTGAATTAACTATTCTAGGGGAACTGAGGCTTCAACTTGGGTACTTGTTCCCGAGAATAAAGTATTTTGTATTGTTGCATTTTGGAGGTGAAGCTCTAAAGGCACTCTGAAGTGAAGGCTGTCTGACATTTGATCTTGATGCTGGAAACTTTAAAGCCACAGATAAGAAAAGATGGCCCTTGCTGCTATGTAGCTGTGTCCTAAGCTACTTGCGTAGACATAATTATTGGGTTCCAACTTTTAAATTAACTGCAGATAAAATGCAAAAGACCCCATAATAGTTCCAGCACAGAATGTCACTGTGGTAAAGGTGTAGTTGACAGAGGCAAAAGAGAAAAAAAGCAGAAGAAGATTTGGGTAGGGTCAACACATCTTTGTGTGGGAGGGAATCAAGAGACGCTGGCTAAGGATGGAATAAGAAACAGTGATTTAATGTTACTTTAAGTTGCAAAGATATCTAGTAGAGGCGTGGAGAATAATCATACAACAGCATATGACTGCGAACTCAAGTCCCCGAGCTGTTGAAACTCCGTTTTGAGGTGCTGAACGTTTTCTATGGCAGCTGGGACAGAAGGTTAAATATTCTAATACTTTTGTATTGAGAGTGTGGAGTGTGGAAGACATTGTGCCAAATGCTTTATATAGTTATTTAATCCTTATAATGATGACGAAGAGCATGTTGTTTTCCTCACTTAACAAACAAGGAAACTGAGCTGTGAGATACAAGGAGGTAACTTACAAGGATGCCTAAGAGATAGTATGAGTAATGGTTAGTGAAGAGTATGAGCCTTCAAACCAGGCAATACTGCCTCATGTGTGTGTGTTTGAGTGGGCGGATGGGGTACCCAGACACCTTTCTTTTCAATTTTGGGAAAATTTTTCAAGGCAGTCTTTGCTTGAAGAGGAAATAGCAGGGGTATTTGCTGCTGCAAGTAATTGTGCTCAAGGCTAGCCTGGAGGCCAGGCACAGTGGCTCACACCTGTAATTTCAGCACTTTGGGAGGTCAGGCAGGAGAATTGCCTGAGGACGGCAGTTAGAGACCAGCCCGGGCAACATAGGAGGACCCCTTCTCTACAAAAAATCAAAAAGTAGCCTGGTGTGATGGCACACTAGGTGAAGGATGGCTTGAGCTCAAGAGTCTGAGGCTGCAGCGAGCTATGATTGTGCGACTGCACTTTAGCCTGGGCAATAGAGCATATATGTGTGTGTGTGTGTGCGTGTATATATATATATGTGTGTGTGTGTGCATGTATATATATGTGTGTGTGTGTATATATGTGTGTGTATATATATACACATATGTATATATGTATATATGTGTGTATATATATAGTGTGTGTGTGTGTGTGTATATATATATATGAGCATATAAAACATATATATAAAGGGCTACCCTGGAATACATTTGTGTGAATCACACAAGTTTATTTTTGATATCCTACTTCAGTATCCCTTTTGAACTCTTTTCAGGATATTCAACCTTATAATCACAGAAATGCAAAGGAAAACTACATTAAGATTCTTTTTTCACCTCCCAGATTAGCAATAATCCAAGATTTTGACCATACAGCCTGGTGGCCAGGTACTCTGATATACATTGATGGTGAGGGTATTCACTGGTACAACCACCGGCCTCCTATCTTCTTTCAAAATTCTTTTCACGGCCGGTCACGGTGGCTCACACCTCTAACCCCACCACTTTGGGAGGCTGAGGAAGGAAGATCGCTTGAGGCCAGGAGCTCAAGACCAGCCTGGCCAGCATAGCAAAACTCCATCTCTACTAAAATGAAAAATAAAAAAAAATAGCCAGGCATGGTGGCATGCGCCTGAAATCCCAGCTACTGGGGAGGCTGAGGTAGTAGAATCTCTTGAGCCCAGGGGGCAGAGGTTTCAGTGAGCCAAGATCACGCCACTGCACTCCACCCTGAATGACAGAGCAAGACTCCATCTCAAAAAATAAAAATAAAATAAAAATTCTTTTCACAAGCACAGTCCCCATCCGTGTTCTCTTGGAGCCAGTCTGGGTGTGTCCTTTCCTTAGGACCCAGGAAACTTCCCCACAGGGTTTTGTGAGAACTACCCTCCACTTCCGTGAAAACTATCCTCTCTGTTCAGTTTTCTGCTAAAGGTCAGAACGAGTTACCCTTGCAAGATTTAATGACTGCATCCTAATAGGGGCCCTTGTGGGACAACAATTTGGGCCTGGAGGGACTTGGATGGAAAGTCTACCTTAGCAGGATGCTGAGATATGCCAGGACTGGGGGGATGCTTTATGGGCACTCCATCACGCTGGCCCTGCTTATTTTCTAGCTAGTGGTTCACAATTACTAAGCATCTACTACATGCCAGGTTCTGTTTTAAGGACTGTATATTCATTTACCCAGTTAAGATTTACAGTAACACTATGAGGCTAGTGCTAGTATCATCACTCCCATTGTACAAGTGATAAACTGTGGCTCAGAAAGAACTAATATTCCCAGGAGCATTTAGTTCATAGTTTGACAAAGCCAGGATTTGGACCCAGGTAGTTGTGTTCAAAGCTGACGTTCCCTCAAAGCTCTATGATGTCCAAAACCTTTGGAAGGGGGAGGACTTGCTCATGGGTAAAGGAGAAGTGCATACCTCCAACAATTGCTCTGACACCATTAGGGTGTAAAGCATCAGCACTTGGTTACCTCACCACCTGCTCCTAGTCACCAGTACTCAGCAATCTCTCCTAGAATAGGGGCAGACCCTCTCCTTTTCACACACACACTTTTCCCAGGGGAGTCCCACTGCAGAGATGTTGGGGCTGGAAGGCCCGTCAGTGGCAAGAGTGGTGTCTGGGGTGTGCTGCCCTCAGAGTTTCTTTGAGGATCTGGGTCTCAGTGCTGAGTCTGGCCTTTCTGCTGTACTCCTTAGCAGTCATGGAGTTTTCCGCCTAGGATCCCCACTCTTCCTCCTTATAGCCTCACTTCCTGCAAGCCTCCCCCACCCTTCTCAAGTCCCTCATTCATATTTGTACACACCTTTATCCTAGCCACGGAAGGATTTGATTTCACTCTTGTAGAGCTCCTGACCAACTGCAGGGCTCCCTGGCTCAAGGAGCAGAAAAAAGATGGACTGCTACATAGCAGGTGAAGTAGACTTCAGGGTAACTAACAAGTGACTAACTGTAACTGACATTTAAGCAGGTAAGCCTGAGGCATACCTGGGTTACACCGGTCACACAGTGCTCAGGGACTCAGACACTGTGGCCAGGTATGTGCTCTCAACATCCAGTGACACTTACCTAGGTCCCACCATCAGGGCCCAGCAAAGCCCCCACTGTAATACTTGGAAATAAGAATTCTTTACATTCCGTGCTGTCTCCAAGATTCCAATAAACACATACATTTGCATATCAGTTGTCACTCTGTCTCCCTCAGCCTGTTTAATCTACTAGAGTTGTGGTATCTCTGGCTGGATTTTATTGCTTCTGTAGTAGCAGAAGGCGCCAGGGCTTAGGATAGAGACATGGCACTCTGGGCTGAGGTAAAGAATTCTGGGCCTAGATGTGGAAACATGCTTTGCATGAGCAGAGGTCAAAGGCTGACTTTAAATGATAGCTTTCGTAGAAATGCTTGCCGTTTCTTAGAAACCATCAAAGCTTGGCATTGTTTGTGTCACTAAGAAATTGTAAACAAAACACAATTTGAACATGTCTCTCTCTCTCTGGCTTCTGGTTTCCCTTCGCTGGGCCACATCGTCACAATGTTGATGAAATATGGGCCGCAGCTTGCCTTGGGCACTGACTCTGAAAGATGCTGCCAAGAAACCTACAAAATGCTGGCCGTGAAGACTGAGATCTCAAGCCTCACCTCACAAAATAAAGCCCATTTAGGAAGGCAGACAGAGTGGTGAGAAGGTCAGGTTTGGGTAAAAGGAGCACATGAGGATTAAGAATGGAACAAACAATCTGGGAAATGTCATTCACTGCTGACTCAGGAGTGTGGTATCAACATCATGAACTAGAAAGGGCATAGGATTAAGTGCCAGGAGATTTTGTAGGGGAGGGAAAAAACTTTTTTCTCTATCCTTTTCAATTCTGCAGCTGTGGCCCTGGAAATTAAATTGACAAAAGCCATAATTACAGGAGAAAAAAGTTTATTTCATGGGCATATAAGGTACCTCAGAGAAATGAAATGAAAATCCCAAAGACATAGTCAGATTTGGAGGTGTATATACCATTTTAACACAGGGCGATGAATTTCTGGAGAACTAACAAGACAAATGAAAAGGCAGTTGAGCTTCTAGAGGCAGGAAGTTGTGAGAAGGTAAATATATGGGGAAGCTAATGGAAGGTAAGTGTTATTTTAGTAGGGTTTGTGGTATAGATTCCTTTTGGGGTCATCTTTGGGATGAAAAGAGTCTAGAGTTATCTCTGGTGACTAAGAGTTGTTCTGCCTTTCCTGGTATGACAGAGGGAAGGGGAACACCTTCACAGGGAAAAATATATGCCCTGCTTTTAAGCAAATAGGGGAAAGTAGACAGCCTTTCTGCAGTCTGTTCTTTCCCAATTGCCTTCAGCTCAAAACAATCCTTTTACTAAGGCAATACACTGACCCCTTCCAATTTTATATAATTTATTGACAGTCTCTTTCCTGCTAGGCTGGAGGCACTTTGAAGGCAGGAACTGTGTCTATTTCACTCACTTTTGTATCTGCAGAACCTAGCACAGTGCCTGGCCCATTTATTTGACTAAAAATTAACAGATGAATGATTTTGAACACCAGCTTTGAGTACAACCACCTGGGTCCAAATCCTGGCTTTGTCAAGCTATGAACTAAATGCTCCTGGGAATATTAGTTCTTTCTGAGCCACAGTTTATCACTTGTACAATGGGAGTGATGATACTAGCACTAGCCTCATGGTGTTACTGTAAATCTCAACTGGGTAAATAAATATACAGTCCTTAAAACACAACCTGTACATAGTAGGTGCTTAGTTTGAGTTGCCCTGAGCCTCAGTTTCCTTATCTGTAAAATGAAGGTAATGATTTTGTCTTAGCACTCCAATAGATGCCTTCCTCCACCGACACTCTTGAGCAGAGATTCCCATCATGGGCATGAGAATAAACAGAATAATCTCTTATTTTGAAAAAGTAGTATAAGTGTAAACTATCTTTTCCTTTTTTCTCTCTCCCTTTTTTCTTAAACGAGGCAGCCTCTGACCCAGAATAGGTTTGGAGAGGTTCCCAAAATGTCTTTTCTTGACTTTCATGGCAGCTATTCCTCGTTTGAATGTTCCCAGGGAAATATGGCGACTGTGGGAGACCAGAATATGCCTCCTCAAAATATGAGGATTGTTGAGCTGAAGATAATTAAGATGCAAGGGAGCTCCGTGTCTTCCCTTTGCTTGCCTAAAAGCAGGACAGAGATTTATAAAAGGTCTGTTTATCCTCCCTGTCTCTTTTCTTACCTAAAGATAAGATATACATTCTTCATTACTGGAGACAACTCTTGATCAGCTCAGAGATGGTGCCAGAGGGACCTGTGAGCAGACTTTACTCCATTAGTGTTTGCCCATATATTTACCTTCCCATAGCTTCCCATCTTTGGAAGCCCAGGACCACTTTCCTTTGTCTTGTCACTTCTCTGCAATTTATTATTCTTTATTAGACATACTATATATGCCAGACTCGTGAACACTGCCTTGAGTTAACTCTTCACTGAGGTTTCCCCCACATGATGTGTCCTGTACATGTTGATAAGCTGGACTGTTCTTCTCTTGTTAATCTGTCTTTTGTTGCAGAAGTCTGTCCCAGCTACAAACTTAGGAAGGTTGAGAAAGAGAGCAGACCAAGAGACATTGCAGCAAACTACCGTGATTATTTTCTCATTTTGTCTACTTCTGTGACACATGTTCTCCGGGGAGTTTGAAATGTAGGGACAAGCACACAGACACATACCACGCATCTTCCTAAGCTAAGGAAATTACACTGAGATCAGAAGTGGCTGCAGCAGCAAATGTCACGCTCCAAATGCCACATTCACAGAAGCAGAAAGGACAAAAACAAATCGGCAGCCCATTTTTGCACAGCTGTGAGACAGAGTGTCTGAAAAATGTAGTCTTGAGATATCTCACTGGTGTTTTTATCAGAACACTTCAAATGATAGCAGCAGATCTTTGGCTTAGTGGAAAAAGTCTCCAGAGTTGGAGTTAGATGTCCTGGATCCTATCTAGAGTTCACCCTTACCTTGTCCTTGGGCAAATCTTGCTTCTCTGGATCTCAGTTTCCTCCTTCAGTCTAAATGGCTATATGGCCTGTCATGGCCCCAACACTGCAAGACGATAATAGTGGTATTAATTTGGATTAGTCAAACAAAGGACAGCTCCCTCAGGGCATAACTTTCTGCTTCCAGGTGATGCTGGCATCCCTCCACCAGCACCTGGATCCACTCCCCCAGGAGGATGAGGGTGGGATTTGTACATCCAGCTCTCCTAGGCTGAGACCTTGAGTGACCCAGGATGCAGCTAAGAGACGCTGGCCATGCCACGAAGAGAGCAGAGGCCTGAGAAGGGGCTGCAGAGAGACGGGAGAGTTTTGCTCTGCTTGCAGCAAGCCCAAGAACTTAATTTAAATCTAGTGAGTTAATCAGCTGCATCTTCCAGTTTAATCCCTTAGCGCCAAAGCTTTCAAGAAGCCTTGACAGTCATCTGGGACCTATAAGGCACTGTCCTGGGTCATGGTGGTGGTGGGAGGAGCTGGGGCCAGGAGCTGGCAGTGGGGGGGCTCTGCAGACAACTTGCTTACGATTTAGTAGAAAGGAAGTGACACAAGTCAATTAGTCACAGTTTTTCTCTGAAGCCTTCTGAGGTGTGGCACAGGTCAGGATGTGGTAGAAAGTAAACACAGGTGAAACAGAGATCTTTGAGAGTGCCCTGGAGGCCCAGGGGGAGTAGATTGTGTGTCATTGTTTAATCATTCATTGGCTGGAGTTAAACTGTGGAAAGGCTCCAGGAGGGATAGCAGAACTTCCAGGAGGAGCTGGAGGGTGGGGAAGGTGAGAGAAAGAGCATTCCAGATGCCAGCAGAGCAAAGGGGCAGGGGTAGGGAGGGGCTTTGGGTGTCCTGGGAACCAGAACTACTCTTGGCTAGCAGCAGACCTGGAGGAGGAGTGGGAGGCGAGCTGGAAAGGTAGGTCAGTGACGAACCCGTACAGACCTAGAATGCAAAGTTTATGATTTGGGCTTTAACCTGCATACCAAGGGTCAAAAATTGGCTGATTCCACTCATCCTGCAGATGGCTTTTGTTGACCTGTATCGTGTTTTTACTTTTGTCCTTTTAAACTTGAGTTTGGTTAAACATACAACATTTCACATACAACACGGATTTCCAGCTTCTCTTTAAAAATGGGAAGGTCAGGCCTTATAGAGAATCTTCGAACGGAAGCTGAGTAGCCGCTTCCCTTTCAGACAAGAGACACAGAGTCTGGCTTGCCACTGCCTGCACACCTGGTCCACCTCACTCACTTGTGGTGGCCTCTGGACCTTCACAGGTGTTTGAGTTCATCACTCTTGCCAGAGAGAGCAGGCTGTAGAAAGTTTAGAAGGTCACAACTTGCGGATAACAGAGGAAGGTTCTGCCTCAGACTAACCTGATGTCAGCATTTTGATTGGGCAGGGGCGAGAGTACAGGAAGAATATCTGATAGGAAACTGTTTTATAGGTTCAAGCTAGAGGTGGTGAGGTCCTGACCCAGTCAGTGGCAGTGAATGAAAAATAAAGAGGTGGCCTTATATCCAGAAGGAACAGGGGCTGCCCAGTGCTGTGCTTTGAGGGCCAACAAGGTCTCTGTCTCAGATTCATGCTCAACAAGCTTGAATCCCGTGCTCTAATAAGAATACTACCTTAGCTAGGTCAAGGCTGCAGTGAGATGTGATCGCACCATTGCACTCCAGACTAGGTGACAGAGTGAGACCCTGTCTCAACAAAAAGAAAACAAATGACCTTAGCTCTAGGTAGTGCATAACACTTTAACACTTTTATCCAATGAGATCAGGAATGTCATTCCCCACCAGAACCTTGTGAGCTTGGTATTGTGACCGTCATCCTCATCCTGCAGATAAAGAAATTGAGATTCAGAGATGATCTATTATTTGTCTACAACCATCCAGCCAGCAAAATGGCAGAACCAGAACAAACCTTTACCCGTGGGCTCCCAGTCTGAATCCATCTCCCTTGGGCAGGGTGTACTCTGCGTGACACATAACATCACTCTCTGTGCTTTTGAAAACTGCAAATACATCTAGTAAGGTAGGAGAAAGCACTTCACCTCCCAGTGATGGTCTGAATATTATCATTGGATCTATATTTGTCTAGAGGCACGCTAGCATTGGGGACAGAAAACCAGCCTACCTAGATGTGAATCCCATCATAACCACTCATTGGGTAAGTTACTAAATATCTCTGTGCCTTAGTTTCCTCACTTTTAAGAAAAGGTGATAACACCCACTTTACAGGGATGCTGCAGGGATTCAGTGAGTTAATGTGAATAATGCACTTAGCACATAGAAAATGCTGTGTGAGTGTTTGCACATTATTTATTTTATTTTTGAGACAGAGTTTTGCTCTGTCACTCAGGCTGGAGTGTAATGGTGTGATCACCACTCACTGCCACTTCAACCTCCTGGGCTGAAGCAATCCTCTCACCTTGGCCTCCTGAGTAGCTGGGACTATAGGTGGGCATCACCGCGGCCAGCCAATTTTTGTATTTTTTGTACAGTGTTTTGCTATGTTGCCCAGGCTGGTTTCAAACTCCTAGGCTCCAGTGATCTGCCCACCTTGGCCTCCCAGAGTGCTGGGATTACAGGCATAAACCACCACACCCGTCTGTTTGCACATTATTATCCACGTTTTTCATAAGCCAGTCTGCAGTCGCAGGTTTTTTGTCATGAGGAGAGAATTGGAGAGAGGGAGTTACAGAGGAGTCAGGGGAGGCATAGCATGGACGTGGCAAGAGAATTGGCACAACTCACTCCCCATGGTGTTTGTCAACAGGAAGACACACCAGCTACATCCATCTGGGTTGTTATCTGTGGTGGAAAGTGAGAGGAAGGGATAAAATGGGGGTGGATGTTTCTTTAGCCCTCCCTACCAGAGGGTCAAGCACGGTGCTATGTATTTCTGAGCCAGCCAGAGGAAAGGGATTGGGAGCTGATGGAAGTGCCAAAATGCAAATGTCTACAGGTGCCTGAAGGAAGACTAGATGTCTGAAGCCTGCTAGGATAATCATGGGTGCCGAACTGCTGGTATTGTGCTGAGGCTAATATTAATACCTACCCTAGTGAGACCATCTGCTAAAAACTCTGAGCTCATGACCTGTGTCCAGATCCCTAGAAGTGGAGGCATAGAGTTTGAGCAGTGTTGCTATACCCAGGAAGTCATGGCTATGGTAGGCAGAATGGTGGTCCCTCAAAAATGTCCACATCCTAACCACTAGAACCTGCGACAAAACCGTATGTGGCAGAAGAGACTTTCTAGATGTGATTACATTGAGGACCTCCAGATGGGAAGGCTAGCCGGGGTTATCCAGGTGGGCCCAGTCTCATCACATGGGTCCTGTTGTTCCTGGTGGCTCCTGGGGAAGACACCCTGCTCCTCTGACTCCTCACTGAGAGGAGCCACCCCTCAGTTCAGTCCTCTGCGTCCTGAAAGTCTTGTGGTCAGTTTCTCTGCACACAGGTAAATGCAACCACAACTCAGGCATTTATGAATGGCAGTTAGTTGGGTAACTGAAAGGAGGTAGTTATAATTTTGAATAGTCACTAATTGCAAAGGGGCCATCTTTCTAGAAAACACCTCCTTATCTTTTTGGTGAGTGTATCTACTGTTTCTCCTGCAGTGTTTGCACCATTCTGACAATTATCCCCTTGACGACATCTTCCCAGGACTGAGCGGAGAATTCCAAAGACTGTTCCAATGATCAGGAACTAGAGCTAATCTTAGAACAGCATCTAATGAGTCTTTCTCCCTCTGTATTCCCCCATCACCCCTACCAATCCAGGTAAATCGAGCAGTCACTGCCTACCTAGACAAACGTGGCCTGGCAGAGGGGTGGTACCCAAGCTTGAGATTTAAAGGCACTATCAGGAAAATCTCACTGTGTGTGCTCTGTGTCCCATAAATAGATTTGAAATAATTGCTTCATTTCTAGGTTGCAGGGAACTTTGCACAATTGATCTGGTGTAAACCAAGGTCTCGACACCTGAGGAGTAAAGAAATTAGGCCTTGAAAGATGTTTCTCAAACGTGAAAAATGTTTCTCAAACAGTGAAATACTTCTCCACCTGCCAGAACGCATCAGAGAAGACTAATTGTCACCAAATTGTTCCCCCATTCAACCATTAGTGTTGCCACATCTATAAGCATAATGTGTTAAATTTACACCATGCTCACAAACACTTTCCATTCCCCCACTTCTCAGCATGGTAGTGATCACCGTTTTTGTCCCCTTCCTCCGCCTCCCCCCATCCTAAACCCTGCCAGTACTGCTCCTGGTGAGAAAGTGGCAAGGCGACACTAAGAACCCCTTCCTAATATACCAATGTCCCACAGCACGTATGGAGAAGGATGACGCGGGTACCCATTAGTCAGTGATATATACTAAGCTAGTGAAAGTAAACAGTGGTTATCTCTGAGGGTAAGTTTATGGGCAATTCCAAATTTCTTTTAATGCCTCTCTGCATTTGCCAGAATTAATATATTAATGTTTGCCAAAAAGTTTGAAAAACTCACACGTGCTTCCCAGTCTGCTGTGCCACTGGAAAATGCAGGAAGAAAAGACAAAAGAATATTGGCTGTCTCAGAAAGACTTCAGTAGGAATGGTACTAAAATTAAAAAGATTTACCAAAAAAAAACCTTAAAAAGATTAGGAGGAGAGCTGTACCATGCCCTTTCATGCAGCTGGCCCTCGGGGTACAAGCAACAAAGTGGCCACATGAGCAGCTGTTCTCACGTCAAGAGAAACCTGCTTAATGACAGTCTTGGTAAGAGAAGAAGAGCCTGTTCCAAAACTTGTTCTTTCTTAAAGTTAAGGCTGTTGATCTTTACTTTTCTCCTGACTCTTCAAGTTCTTCAGGATTATTTTTCCTAACTCAGAAAGTCTGCTTCAAATGCTGCTATTTCTTGTTGAGTTGGGGCAGGGGGCACGCAGGGCTAGGAATAGGAATTTGCTATTTATAATCTCCATGACCTCTATAAAGGTCATCTTTTCTACTCTATCATTAAGAAACAGGCTGTACTTTTTCTTACTCAATTCTGCTCAAGATTAGAGCTCTCAAAACAGATGTACTGAGACGTCATTCAGCAATTACAGGAAGGCCATTAGATTTTTGGAAGGAGCATTACTTTGTGGGACATTTGAGACTTTCTTGCTCTCGACCATTTTGGCTGTTTCCAAGCTAGTGTTTTTTTGTTTGTTTGTTTGTTCGTTTGTTTGTTTTTTGTTTTTTGTTTTTTTTGAGACGGAGTTTCGCTCTTGTTGCCCAGGTTGGAGTGCAATGGCATGATCTTGGCTCACTGCAACCTCTGCCTCCCAGGTTCAAGCGATTCTCCTGCGTCAGCCTCCCAAGTTGCTGGGATTACAGGTATGCACCACCACACCTAGCTAATTTTTTTATTTTTTAGTAGAGACGGGATTTCACCATGTTGGCCAGGTTGGTTTCAAACTCTCGACCTCAGATGATCCACCAGCCTCGGCCTAAAGTGCTGGGATTATAGGTGTCAGCCACCGCACCCGGCCCAAGCTACTGCTTCTTAATCGAGTGTTTCCAAAGACAAGTTTGGGCATTTGCTTTGATTTTACCTTATACTCTGTTGTGCTTCCCATCTCCTCCTGCACTTTAACTCAGACTCTGTGGACTGACTTAGGGTTTCCCAATATTCAGAATTTTCTCTTGGCTCTTAGAGGCAATTGCTCGGGCCTTTTTGACTACTCTTGTGGGGCTGCTCCTGGGTAGAGTAAGGAAATCATTGAGATTTGCCTACATACTATCAAGATTTCCCACAATCTTCCAAACCTTCCTATTTGCATCAGTCTTTGGCGCATCACTACCTTTATTTATTTCCCCTAAGCTACCCAAAGCCTGAGTGCTACTCTAGACTTGCAAATTCTTCCCTGTATTAAGGGCAGTCTCATCCGCTGGTGGGTGAGGAACACAGGGTAACTATTTGGCATACTTGCCTCTGCTTCCCAATCCTGTGCCCAGAGCAGGCATCGCTGATCAGTCAGCCATGGCACGCATCCCTACTGAGTTGACTCAGCAGCAGAATATTTCTTAACCAGCACTTCAGACAACCACTACCAATGTATCAAGCCCAGTCATTGATTTAAGTTGAAGCTTAACTTGCTGTAGTGTAAAGGGATTGCTCCTATAAACTACATAGTTGAAATGGCTCACAAGTACAGTCTTAGGGTTGTTGTTTTGAGATTTATGATTTTAGAGTCTTCTTTCTGGCATCTCCCAGTCATTGGTCCCTTCTTAGTACAGAGCTATTTTCTCAACTGACCCTAAGTGTTACTGTCCTTTTAGATAACAATGGATTCCATATGGAGAGCCTATTATGTGCTGGGATCTAACATCTGTAGTATTTATTGCCATAGCAACCCTGCAGGTAGTTTTCATTATCCCCAGTTTACAAATGAGGCTCTAGGTGTTAAGTGACTTTGACTAAGTAGATGCTGGTAAGGGTGGGTGTTCAAAACTCAGGGCTGCCCCGGCATAGTGGCTCCTGCCTGTAATCCCAGCACTTTGGGAGGCTGAGGCAGGCAGATCACTTGAGGTTAGGAGTTCAAGACCAGCCTGGCCAATATGGTGAAACCGCATCTCTACTAAAAATACAAAAAGATTAGCTGGGCATGGTGCCCCTGTAGTCCCAGCTACTCAGGAGGCTGAGGCAGGAGAATCCCTTCAACTCAGGAGGCCACGCCACTGCATTCCAGCCTGGGCTACAGGGTGAGACCCCATCCCCCCAAAAAACAAACAAAAACAACTAAAAACCCAGGACTATCTAACCCCAAAGTCCAGATTCTGTCCACTGTTTTATGATACTTCCCTACTTCTCCTGTCAAATTCTCAGTTAGAGGAAGGCCTTACTCATTCATGTCTGGGTAGAATATGGTCCTTTCTTATTCAGGTCCCCAGGGACCTGAAGGAATCATGTTTAAGATTTTAAGGATCCAAAGCTGAAAGACCCAAAGCTGAAAGATCTGTAGAGGCCTCAGTGTTGGTAGTTCTCACTTGCTCTGAATGGTCCTAGCATCTGCTAGGTTTGAATTGGGGGCACCCAGGCAAAGAACTCCTCTGACACAGTGTTGGTAGAGGCCACAGAAGTCTCCTCTCCACTGCAATGGTTAACTATAATGATCTGATTGGGAATCAGCTCAGATTTGCTGAGTATCTACTAGGGTCAGGATCTGTGCTAGGTTCACTGAGCTCATGTCTTCTGATCCAGTCTGTGGTCTTTGCACCACACCATGTAGTTGGCTCTTTATAGCGCAGTGCTCAAAATAAATCCACTCCTCTAGGAGATAGTGCAGAGGCACACACCCCTGTTGGGGATGAAGGAACAAGCAAGGAGAGGAGACTTTGCTTTTAGCCATACACTTCAAAGACATATAAACTATAAGGCAAAGAAAGATATCTCTCTGCAACTGTCCACATTAATTTGGGATTATAGGTCCAGGCCTGGAGGAAATTAGCTAGTCATTAAAGAAATCAGATGGAAATAAAGAACAGATCATAAGAAAAGTAGAAACTGTTATCTGATATGGATTCACTTTTTTAAGCTGTTGGGAATTCCTGGTACCAAAGCCTCTGTTAGCCAAATGCAGAAGTCAGTGGGCATTCTGAGGGACTTCAGAATCCACTGCAGGGCAACAGATACATTGGACCCTTCTGCAAAGTGGTTTTCCTGGTAAAATTAAGGAAATTAGTGAGGTCTAATTGTCCCTCTACTTGTCATACACTGGGAAACGCTGCTGGAATTTTCTTCTCTTCTATAGAGGAAGAAAAACAGCCAGAAAAGAATGGATAACCTTCATTCTGAGTTACATCTGACAAAAAGCCGAATGTAGGGCACTGGCCATGCCTTGTATATAGAGTGACCATCCAACCCAGTTCGCGCAGGAGCCTCCTGATTTATGCTTGCTGTTCCAGTGCAATTACAAAAAAAACACTACTCTTTCCTCTAAAAAGTGTCCTGATTTTGACAATAAATTGACTATTTGATCACCCTACTTATATAGCAGGTTTCAACTTACTGCTCCTTTGGCCTGAATACAATAAATTGGGCTGGATGTATTTCCAGGACTTGAGGAAAAGTTAGTCCGCACAGAAAAGCCATTTCAGCAAAAGAAGCCTGTGTTGCTTATGCAAACTCCACACTATCCTTCTTTAATCTACCATACACACACATGCACACTATGTCCAGAATTGGCCAGCATTCTTAGGATAGCCTTGCACAGTTTTCTGAATCTCAATTCTGCTGCTAGATATTTACTGGATTCATAAGAAGAAGGTGCAAATATGGAAGCCTTGAGTGGATTTAACAGTGATCCCCCAAACACTCTGCACTGAGCATTAGACCACAGCAAGAGGGGCTGTGGGCCTCTCAAGAGAGTCACATATCAGGCCACTTGCTTGTCAAATGGAGACAGGTTGGCCCCTCTTCTGGCTCTCAACAACCCCAACCTCAGATACTAATCCCAGGATCCCTTTCCTATTCATTCCAAATCAGGATATTCAATTTCCTCATGCAGCCAGGACAAACTGGCCAGATTAAAAAAAAAAAAAAATGGCCAAGAAAACTGAGATTTCTGGACTACTTGCTGAAGAGTTGGCATGGCAGGAGTTAGGGCACTGTCACCAATATGGCATTTCTGTTTGAATATACACCTTAAATCTTAGATCCTGTCACTTGCAGCTTTGAAGGTCAGTCAGAAAGATCTGGGGTGCTCCTATTTTCTTGTGAATGTGAAAATCAGCTCCCCCTAACACTATGAAGAATAAGAGCAAAAACAAAAAGGCTGGGACAAGAGTGTCACCTAGTGACAAAGGCACGCTTTTGTTCATTTCTTCCAATAGAGCATCAAGAGCCCATGAAATGTGTCCAGTGCTTTATAGGGATCCTTTTATCTCATGTTCACAACAGAGAGGTGCTTTGGAATCAAAGATTTAAAAGAAATGGGTCCTGTCCTCAACCCACAGTTTGACGGAGGGCATTTGCATGTAAAAACAGAATTAACATGGAGTGTGATAACTGCTGGGGTAGAGGCAATGTGGAATAATTTGGAGACAGACAAGGGACACCTTCTGGTGGAATCAGGAAAAGTATACATAGGTACTGAGCCTAACAATTAATTGAGTATTAGCTCCCTGCTCGGCTTACCTATCCCTATGCCAATTACACAAGGAGAGAAACTGTGAGGTTGAACTTGACACACACCATCCATTGACTCTCTTTCTTATGATGCACCCCTTGGTTGATGGCTGCGCTGTGCGTTACAGTAGTCACTGGTCACATGTGACTATGAGTACTTGGAACATGGCTAAGCCAGTAGAAGTGTGCTGGAAGTGTAAATTACACTCCAGATTCCAACGATTTAGAATTTTTTAAAGTGTAAAAAAATCCCATTAGTAATTTTTATATTGAGTACATGTCAAAATGATACTGTTTTGGATAGTACTGGATTAAAATAAATTATTAAAATTAACTTCACCTTTTTAATAAAAAATGGCTCTGGAAACTTAAAAATTACATATGTGGTTCAAATTATATTTCTAGTGGGCAGCGCTGGTCTAAGCTCCAGTGGGAATTGTAACCTATTGGAGTTTTGATGTTATTTCTTTAGAACTGGACTCTACTTCTGGCTCTGGCTATGAGAAAGCATTCTGGAGTTAGCCTTGCTCCACTACTCAGTAACCAGGATGAGCTTGAGCTTGACAAGTTTATTTAGACTCTCTTCACCTGAAATTTCTTATTTATGAAATAGAAACAGTAATACCTGTGTGTTGTGAGCACAGATGAGATAATCCATATAAAAGAAGGCCTTCTGCCCCATACTTAACACGTAATCTCTCAACGTTTTTAAACAACTTTATTATTACTTGCATATAATTTCTTTCTCAACGTTTTTAAACAACTTTATTATTACTTGCATATAATTTCTTTCTTTCTTTTGAAAATAGGGCTTATACTTAACACATAATCTCTCAACGTTTTTAAACAACTTTATTATTACTTGCATACAATTTCTTTCTTTCTTTTGAAAATAGGGCTTACTCTGTCACCCAGGCTAGAGTGTAGTGGCGTGATCTTGGCTCGCTGCAGCCTCCACTTCTCGGGCTCCTGAATAGCTGGGACTCCAGGCACATACCACCATGCCTGGGCCAATTTTGTTTTTATTTTTTCTAGAGATGAGGTCTATGTTGCCCAGGTTGAACATGTAAGTTCTTGATTCTCTGCATTTTTAAGTTAACAAATAATGGTACATATTTGTGGAGTACAATGTGATGTTTTGATACATGTACACATTGCAAAATGAGCAAATCAGACTAATTAATGTATCTATCACCTCATATACTTATCCTTTCTTTGTGGTGAGAACATTTAAAATATACTCTTTTGGCCATTTAAACATATGCATTGTTAATAACTACAGTGACCATGTTATGCCATAGATCACTAGAATGTATTCCTCCTAGCTGAAACTTTACATACCCTTGGACTAATATCTCTGCTTTCCCCATCCACCCTTCCCTCCAGCCCCTGGTAACCACCACTCTACTCTCTTCTATCAGTTTGACTTTTTTAGATTTTACAAATAAGTAAGATCATGCAGTAACATCTAAGTTCTTAATAAACATTAAGACTAGAATTTACTGAGTGCTTACAACGGCCAGGCCCTCTGCATGAATACACGCCTTTAATTTGTGAGGGTCCTGGTTACACCACCTGAGGCAAACAACTTCACCCTTCATGAGCCCCCATTTCCTCACCTCCACATGGGGATAGTTGGTCAATAAGTGACTTCTAGGGAAACTTCCAGCTTTGACATTCTGTGTCATCTGACATTTAAAAATATTTCACTATCACGTATGTATTATTCAAGGGCTCTGACTTCCAATGTTTTCTAATAGTATTTTGTTCTGGTTTCTTCTTCCATGTCTCTGAAGAAATAGAATTTTGTTTTTCAGATTTCTTCTACTACCTGCATTTTTTGATTTCCATCATGTCCCCTTTCTCTGCTTATTTAAAAAGTCTGATTCTCTGTCACTCATTTAGACTTTCTCTTCAAATACCTGGTGTTCCTTGCTTGTCCATTGATAGCCAAGAAAGAGCCACTACGATGTTAACTAGAAACTACGTGGGTAGGTGGTACTTGCTGACTGAGAGGCGTGGGAGAGGACCTATTCTGTTGATTCCTAAATGTCAGTATCCATAGGTCTTTTTTCGGGGGAAGGGGTCTTTTCCTAGAGGGGAAGCCTCCACTTTCCTGCCTGATGGTGTGAGCCTGACAATTTGAGTTCTGGGAGTTGGCTGGGGATCCTTCCCGCAGGGTCTTGCTGTTTCCATGTGGTGCTTTACCTTCCGTGGGAGGCCAGTTGAGTTGATTTGCAATTTTTAGCTTCCCCTGCTTCTGGCTGAGGTCTCAGATCTCTCTGGAACAGCAACAGTTATAATACATATAATGGCTGCTGTTTACTGAGCACCAACTCCATCAGGCATTGTCCTATGCAATTAACGTGGAGTGTTATCTGTTACTCCTTTCAACTCTGTGGGTAGGTACTATGATAATATTTCCTCTAATTTATTCTGACATGGAGAGTTAACTAACCTGCTCAAACTCAGTCATGGATCTGGCACTTCAACACAGAACCCATGCTTAATACCACTTTACCACTTGCCCACCTGCTTTCTATTTTCCAAATTCTAACCTGTCTTGTCTGCTTTCAGCACCTTTCCTGTTCTCCCTGTCCTGAAGGACTTAAGTCTTTTCTTTTTTTCCTTTTATTTTGAAAGACGGAGGTCTCCCTATGTTACCCTCAGACTCCCTATGTTGCCCTAACTCAAGTGATCCCCTGGCCTCAGCCTCCCAAAGTGCTGGGATTACAGGCATGAGCCACTGCACCCAACCCTATTTCTTTACTACTATTTTAGTGGAGTTTCAGGAGACAGTGGAGATAAATGTGCAGGTGTTGTTCACTATACATAACCAAAGACTGAAATCACTTTTTGGATGTGGAGGCTATCATGACTGGTCACAGTGACCAATGGATGGTCAATGGATGGTCACTGTGAAACTGGGATCCCACTGCATTGCCTTGGCTTCTGTTTCTGCTCTGACTGCAATTGGATTCTCTGTAGCCAGAGAAGCCTTGCAAGCCTTAGCCCATACATGTCATGGTTGCCAACTTACCTAGAGCTGTTGCTGACACTCAGCATCCATCACTGGGGAAATGATTGGCCAGGTTTTAAGATCCAGAGCATGGAAGCATCAGATAAAGGAGACAGAACTGGAAGTGTTTCACTGTATGACTGAAAAATCACACATACATGTGGAAGGCCAGGATGATTAAAATCAAAAAGTGAATAATGGGTGAGGTGACTATAGGTGATTTACATTTTCTTCTGTCTGCTCATCTATTTTCCAGCTTTTCTACAGTGTATACATTATTTACCAAAAATGTATATTTTAAGATATTTTAAAATGTTCACTCTTTGATTCAGTCATTCTACTTCTTAGAAACATCTTAAGGTAATAATTCAAGAAATATGCAAAGATTTAGCCACAGGAATGTTTATTCCAAAAACGTTTACACTAGCATTAAATTAGAAAACCAAAATGCATAAAGAGGAGTATAAAGTTGGACTCTAAAGTCATTAAAAATATTTAACAAAATGCTTACAGGGCATTCTTATGTGGGGAGAGAAAGCTTACAAAGCATTATGTACAATATAATCCCATTTTTAATAGATGCACAGAATAATCAAAAGATAAATACCATAGGTTGAGAGTGGTTAGTATAGGGCCTGGGATTGAGGATTCAAGGCTAACGCTTTTCCCTGGGGGCTGGGGGTGTAACTGAAGTCTACACCCCCCAGCCCCCATGGGCCCCAAGCACTCTTACCTGGCCCTCTGCTAAGGGGTAGGAAGGGGGCTGGGAGGAAAATGCAAGACAGGAGGAGGCGATTAAACATGATGGTGCTCAGGCCAGATTCCCTCTGAGGATATCTCCTGAACACAGTTCCAGCACAATCTGAAATGTAATTTCTGTAAAATGCTTTCTTTGTTTTTAAAAAGTTAATCCAGATACTGCTGTCAGCTTTCCATAGTACTGGTTTCTGTAATGTCCTAATAGAGCAAAGGAAGGACACTCCTGAAGTTAAAAAGTTTCTATAGCAGGATTTGCAGAGACCAGAAGAAAAAGGTTACATAGCAAAAATTTTCTTCTGGTTATCTTTGGGTGTTTTTTTAAATTTTATTTTATCTGTATATTCTAATTTTCTCACAACAAATATATATTGCTTTTGTGTTTTAAAAAAAGACATTTTAAAAATATACAGAAAATGTAATCTGGAAAAAAGTTCCTTTTTCCAGTTCCAAGTTAAATAAGTGAAAGTCACTTTACTGCTTACAAAGAAATCTTTAAATTTGAACTTGGTATCCATCTGCAACAGATTATTCAATCTAGGGATGTTGCAGAACAACAGGGACTCCTCAAATCTCACTTTCCTTAGGAATATATTTTTCTAGCTATATCTGACTATGTCCTAATCATGTCCTATTTATTTGTATATCAGAAATAACAGTCATATCACGAAGAGCTACCTTATCTTAGGCAAGTTGCTT
Organism: Hylobates moloch; assembly: GCF_009828535.3. Taxonomy (NCBI): domain Eukaryota; kingdom Metazoa; phylum Chordata; class Mammalia; order Primates; family Hylobatidae; genus Hylobates; species Hylobates moloch. The sequence goes on along the minus strand of NW_026652295.1, from coordinate 50,638,547 downwards.
TTCTCCCTCTTTTCCAACTTGAAAAACACACTTCTCAGATTGCTACAAAAGGCCAACCTAAGAACTCTTTTTTTTTTTTTTTTTTTTTTTTTTTTTTTTTTTTTTTTTGTTGAGACAGGGTCTTGCTCCCTCACCCAGGCTGGGGCACAGTGGTGCAATCTTGGCTCACTGTAGCCTCAACCTCCTGGCTAAGTGATCCTCCTGCCTTAGCCTCCCAACTAGCTGGGACCACAGGTGTGTACCACCATGCTTATTTTTTTATTTTTTAGAAGAGATGAGGTCTTGCTATGTGGTCTAGGCTGGTCTCAAACTCCTGACCTCAAGCAATCCTCCTGCCTTGGCCTCCCAAAGTGTTGGGATTATAGGTGTGAGTCACCACACCTGGCCAACTCTGTCCCTTCTGTATGCACACTTGATGTATGGTTTTCACCTTTAACATAACATGTACTATCATTATTATTTTTTTGAGATAGGGTCTCACTGTGTCACCCAGGCTGGAGTGCAATGGCACAATCTTGGCTCACTGCAACTTCCACTTCCCGGGCTCAGGCAATTCTCCTGCCTCAGCCTCCCAAGTAGCTGTGACTACAGGTGTGCCCCACTGTACTTGGCTAATTTTTTTTTCTTTTTTTTTGTACAGACAGTGTTTCGCCACGTTGCTCAGGCTGGTCTTGGACTCCTGAGCTCAGGTGATCTGCCTGTCTCAGCCTCCCAAAGTGCTGGGATTACAGGCATGAGCCACCACGCCTGGTCTGTATGTGCTTTTTAAAAAGCCTATCCCATACTGAATTGTGGGAACCTATGAAGTGTCTCTTAATGTAATTAAAAGTAACAGTGGCTACAGATACTGATTTCTGAAAGTACATGAGAATTTGTCTCTAACTATGGTTGAAACAACCAAACCAACTCTGAATCAGGTAGCGGCCTACCAGACACAAACTCTGAAATTAAACACTAACAGGACTGTTACTGGGCAGGGGGACTCCTTTGAGTAAAAAGGTAACATACAGTTTTCCTAGGTGGCTGGTGCTCTCCCCCAGCTTTCATACTGGAACAAGAGTTAGGCTCAGGTTTACATGATCCTCTACTATTCTTTTGTGAAGAATGACAACTGAGTCAGTTGGTTGAGCTTGAAGTGTTCCAGTCCTAAGGGATTCACTCTTACTTAATGTCATATATTGGTAAGGTGCCTACATGAGGTCAGTGTTTGTGGCAACATATAAAGACCAATGATGAAATGAGGAAATTATTTTTTTTTCTTTTAGTAAGAGATGAGGTCTTGCTATGTTGCCCATGCTGGACTCAAACTCCCAGACTCAAAATCCTGGGCTTAAGCTATTCTCCTGCATCAGCCTCCCAAATAGCTGGGACTACAGGTGCATGCCACCACACCCAGCTAGAGGCAATGATTCTTAAAGTCTCCGCTGGCTATCTAGGACTCTTATTAAATATCCTGTTATTTTAAAAAGGCCATCCAAATATATTTTCTTGAAAGAAACATTTATTTATGATCTTTATTGGTGAAATAATTTCAAACAAATCCAGAACAGGTTCTCACACTTTGAGCCTTTAGTGCAAAAACATTATGCCATGCGGGAAATAAAATGCTTATCCAGTGGAGCGCTCCCCTGACGCATTTAAATATTAGGATGCTCAAGCAGAAGACGATTTATGTGACAGAAATCTGCTCATAAATCTGCTGGAAAAAGGGCATGATAAACCTCATATTAAGGTTTCTCACAACATAAATATGCTTAAGCAACTTAATTCCAACTTAATTTCAAAACTCCCCAAGAATCAACTATCCCTTTAAATAAAAAAAATAATCAATTTATATTCTTCTTAAAAGAACTCCAACAATTTAAAATAAGTTCCAATTCCATATATATATATATACATTTATAACTTAGGTGCTCTTTTGCGCTATATACTTTAATTCATGCAAAAGTGATACAGGACTGGACTTGAGGCTCTACAGAGGCCTTTCTGAGAAAGCTGTGTAGCTCCTTACTCTGGCGAAGAACAAGGGGGTGTACATCTTGTCAATCTCAAAAGCACTGACTGCAGTCTCACCAGTTGATCTGTAAAAAAAAAAAAAAAAAAAACACAAAATTACTAGCATGAGGAAATTTCAACTGATTTAAAATCCTTGTGTGTTTGGGGAAGGTTATTCTATGCTTAGCCTTTTTTATTTTTAATTCATCTTAGGAAATTCTATATAATATAGGCATATTGTAGAAAACTCGAAAAATTTAGAAATGTGTACAGAAACATCACTCATAATTCCAACACCCAGATAAAGCCATATGAAGGATATTTCCTAGTGTTTCTTCAGATCAAACTTAGTAATTCTGTTTTTTATTTCATTTAATTATTTGTATTTTCCCACATCACTACTTTTCAGAAACCATTTTTAGTGGCAGGATGATATTTCACTGTCTGCTTGTACCACAGTTTACTTAATTGGAGATTTAGGTTGCGTCTACTATTTCTCAATTAAAAATTATGTGATTTTGATGTCCTTCAGAGATTCCTAAGGTAGAATTTTTAAGTCAGAAGCTATAGACATTAGGTTCTTGTTAAAATGTTTCAGAAAGAATTATATTCCTAGAATAGAATTTGACTATTTAATAACTGCATGATCAATGCATAATTATAGGCAGGGAGGAGGGAAAGTAGGTGGTAAGTTATGCTACCACTGAGAGAGAGAAACGAAAGCAGAGAATCCAAGTGATTTTATAAATATTACAAGGAAGTCAATGTGATAATTAGCAGCTACAAATAATGCCTATGGTAATGTCTTTTTTTCTCCTAAATAAACAATGTTTTTCTAATGGGTCAAGTATAAACTATAACCATCCATCGTTCATTTGCTTGGTTCTACTTCAGGGTTTGGTTCCTTTTTTTCTTTTCGATACAAGGTCTTGCTCTATCACCCAGGCTGGAGTACAGTAGTATGATCATAGCTCACTGCAGCCTTGAACTCCCGGGCTCAAATGATCTTCCCACCTCAACCTCCAAATTAGCTGGGACTTCAAGGTGCATACCACCATGCCCGGCAAATATTTTTATTTTTTGTAGAGATGGGGTCACCCAATTTTGCCCAGGCTGGTCTCAAACTCTTGGCCTCAAGTGATCCTCTTGCCTTGGCCTCCCAAAGTCCTGGGATTACAGGCATGAGCCTTTACACCTGCTCAGGTTTGTTTCTTTGAAAAGTAGAAAAAAAAATTCCACAGCATTACAGAGAGAAGCAAAAAGGAGATATAGCAGAATTGGTAGGCAAGAAAAATGTTCTGTTGTCAGGACCTTCCAAATGAGCAGGGAAAAGTTATTTGTCAAGTGGAAATGTGACAGTTTTCAACAATGTGGTAAAGGTTGCAAAGAGGCTAATGGAAACTGACCTCAAAACTTCTCTCTCAGAATTTTAGATTCAAGCAGAACGAAGAGCCTTCAGTCACGTACCAATATTCTTTCAAATCGAACAAGAGCTAACCTTAATTGCCACAGGACTTGATATTTCACTTCCCTGGTTCCTTTTTAAGTTTTATGTATTTCTGTATGGCTCCTTTCTCATACCTCCCCTCTCAGTTCACTGATTATGATGTACAGGTAAACGGTACTGCATAGAACAGAGTTTTAAATAGGCATCATCTAACAGATTTGGCTTTGGAATACCTGTGATCTTATTTTTTTAGTAGACTTACTTTCCTAACTACAATTTTATTAAATCAGTGTATAATCCCTGAGGATAAAACAAATGGAAATAAAGCAAAAAACGGTAACTGAACTGTGGGAAAAGAAAAATGATCTGGTATTTTAAAATGGCTTTACGTCATGCATGGACAGCTCACAGCTGACCAAGTACCATTCTTCCCATGGAATGCTACTTTCATTTCCAAAGTGGTGGCACCAATTCACATTCCAATGGGCACTATATGAGTGTTCCAGATGCTCTGCTTCCTCAAGCATGCTTAGTCTTTTTCGTTTGGGCCATTTTCTTGGTTTGTAGTAGTTTGTAGTAGTACTGGTTTTAATTTGTAATGTAGTGTTAACTCTGAGAAATTAGAAACATAGCTGGAATTCCTAAGCTGGATATGAAGTATACATTTATGGTGTAATCTTGTTATTTTTATTGCATTCACCTACTTGTAAGTAATGTGACAAGAATGATGTATCCAGATGAGTTTGTTGAACCTCTGGTGGCCACTGGAACATAGCTGTAGCCCCACATGAAAACTCTGATCTGCTTCTTGTACAGGGACACGACGAAAATATCTGTATTTATAGTCAAGTGGTTTCTGCAAAAGAAAAGATGCATAAGCTATAATGAAACCTTACCTCACTTCTATGTTTATAGAAATATTATGCAACAGTGACACTAAAAGTAACATAATATTTGCACGCAGTAAAGAGTTGTTTTGAATATCACAAGAATGTATGAGTGCTTTAAAAACTGTTAAATACTCTAAAAATATCAGGTTTTTCCCCATCATCATCATCATCTCAGTTAATCATCACAATAACCTCATGTGTTAAATATGATTGCATTATTTCTATTTACTAGCTAAAAAAATGAAGATCCAGGGAGGTAAAACTACTATGTAACCAACATTACATAGATGGGATGTAAAATTATTATCTCCTACCTCTAAGCCTAGTATTTCCTTCTACTGGAAAACACTTGGACATTTTTTAAGAGGGAAAGTGATAAATTGGTGAAGGATGCTGAAAAAGCACAGAGTATAACTTATCTTTTGCAATAACAGTAAAATGAATGAGCAAACAGCTGTGACAAGGTTCATTAGAATTACACTTCTGCAAATACTGCTGCTAAAAACAAAAAAATGTAAACACTATGAATGTTTCATCATATTCTGAAGATAAAATTGACATTCTACGTGGGAGTTCCTAAACTCTTTTAATTAGATAAAACCTAAGCAACTAAGGCCTTCCAAATTCCCAATTTTGACCTCAGGAAACCTGCAGTCACAGTCAAAGCAACTCTGTCTGTCTCTCAGGCTGCTGCTGCCCAGGCTCCAGGAGCCCATCAGAGGGAAGAGGAGACGCCAGCAACAGGCGGCCACAAGGTGACAGGACTTGCAGATGAAACTCTGCCCTGTCTTGACATATGATGTTAGAGAAGGGGGGATTTCATACAAGAGAAATATCCTTTAAAAGCTGTAGTAATTATAAAGGCAACAAGTAAATATTAATATTTATTCCAAATACCATACAACTGGCTTCTTGGGTACATATAACAATTTTTAACCAGGATTGAAAACGTGCATATGGAGAAAGGTGAAAAAATTAGGCCACCAATCTGTTAAGAGAATTTAAAGCGCTCTAGAATGTAATAATGTCAGTAATCATATTTGCTGGGCATTTTTTTCCTTTTGTAAGAAGAGGAAGAAGAAAATTATCTGAAGTTAGGTTATTTCCAGTAGAAACTGAAGTTCTAACAATATCCTTATGGAAAGAATTATCTATATGAGCTAATATAGGAAGAAAAATCCCCTGTGATTCGACATGAGCAGAGCCAAAAACATATTCAGGTATAATTTTACTAGTTATTTCACAAGAGATTTCAGCTTTACATTTTCACATACAGAAAAACTATCTGGTAAAAAACAAAAAAGCTGATCCAATAAAAAATAACCACATTTTAGAAAACTCTCCAGCTTTCTTCAGTGATTGCTAGAAGTTAATATACATTTTATATAACAGTATAAATAATCAGACAGGGTTTTTTTGTTGTTGTTCTAATCGAGAATGCTTGGATGAATAGGCTATTAAGATAAGAAAACTATTAATTACACCTCGTATACTCACTTCTTCTTTTTTCTTAGTTATCACAGCAAATACTTTGGTCTGATTGTCTGTGTCTTGTGACAAGCGATAGTGACCCAGTAGAATTGCATCAGTCCTTAAAAAAAAAAACACAAATTGAATCTAAAGCAGTTATTAAGTGGATTTAAGTAATCTAAGAAGTAACAAATTACAACAGTGTTTACTCTTGCTTGAAAAGAATCAGCTAGGATTGAGTAAACCTCAATTCCAAGGCTCCAAAGACCTGCTGAAGTAGATTTTCTAAGGAAAAGCCCAGAAATTGGTATTTTTCCTAAGCCCCCGAATGATTGCTTTTAAAATCATCCAGTATTAAGTGAAGGAAGCACTGGGTTACTTTAACCTGCAAGCAACCATATAAAACATAGACTGGATGGAAAGCCATTTAAAAAAAAAAATACTACCTGGTATTCCTACTTCTTAAACGTGGAACAATGGACTGAGGCTCTTCAGGGGTTGTCAACATCATCACATGGCCATCAGAAAAGAATCTTATGTACCTATGTAATAACAAAAAGAAGACCAAAACACACCCCACACACAAAGTATAAAATATGTCCTTATCTATTAGTACCTATGCCTATTCATAGCTATGAAACCAACACTGAAATACCACGGGCTAAAGAACAACTAAAACATTAAAACAAATATGACTGACTACCTGTTAGTCCAGCAACAAAGAACCAAAGATATTTTATCTTCCTCAGGCGAAACTGTTGAACTTTTGAGTTTTACTCACTGAATAAAAGTCAAATATTGTTTTATTAAAGTTCTGTGCTTTTCCCAAAGCAATAATTTCAAACAAAGTGAGATCCACACACAATGGTTAACATGTCTATTTTTTTCTAAATGACAATAATATTTGGCAAGCAATAAAGTGGAATAAAAGCACAAGCTATTTGAAAAGGCAAATAAATACACCTAGAGCAAAAGACAAGGAGAAATCTAAAAGAGGCCAGAAGAAATTCTGTAATTTATATTAGCCTATTCTTTTTTAGTGCAATTTCTATATTGAGTACTAGATAAAAATACTGAGGGCCATTTTGCGGGTCAATCAAAAGCAACAAAGACCAGATGTCCATTTAACTAATACATGGAGAGAGAGAATTTTCCACTCACTCAGTGTACTACAGTTGTACCTGTAATATTCCACTTGGTGCCAGGCTCTATAGAAACCATCAAGAGACTGTTCCCCTTGACGAATATATGTGGTTTTACTGATATACACTCCTATGAAAATAATTTTAAAAAGTTAAAAGTTATAATATTCAGACATTTCCAGCATATTTACTGTGGTTTCCTTTAAACATGCTTACAGTACTCACGTTCATCACAGAAAATTTAAATGGCATATTTATCAAAATCAGCATTATAGATCAGTATTTCTGCTGAGTTCTACAGAATCCAACTTACCATCAAACCGAACACGAGGCCGTTCTAAAAACATCTCTCTCCAGGACGTGTATGGAACAAGTTTAATACAGCTTCTGCCCCAAACTTTCAAGCAAGCCAGACGCCATATTTCAGGGTCTCTAGGGAATAAAAGCACGATGTCAATAAAGATTAAGTCCCTATACATAGACATAAATATTTTTGCTATCAACCATCTTTTATTTAGCAAGTATTTGTTGAACACCTGGGAGGCACTGTTCTGAGGAGAAACTAATGGACAAGGCAAAGGCCCTACTCTTTTACTGTGGGAAAGCAAATTGAGAGGAAGCTTCTGGTAGTATGCTTAGTGCAAAAATCAACCAACAGACAAAGTAGAGTCAGCAGACAGAAATGATGGTGGTGAGGAAATAGATAGGGAGGCCAGGAAATGCCTCGCTGGGAAGGTGATCATAGTGATGGGGATAAGTATCTCAGGCAGCAGCCAGAGCATGTGCAAGGCCCTCAGGCAGAAGTGTGACTGGTGAGCTCACCCAAGAGCCAGCAGGAGCACACAGCTGTGGCAAAGTGGGCATTGTGCAGAGGGAACTATCATGAGGCAGTCGGGGTGGGTGAGGTGGCATCTTGTAGGAAGGAGTGGTTATTTACCTGAGATGGATGCCACTGGAGGGTTCTGAACACAATTTATGCTTTTATTTTAAAAGATCACTCTGGTGGTTTATGGAGAATATGCTCTAGTGGTATAAGAGTGGAAACAGGAAGACCAGGTAGGATGTCACTATGTAACCCAAACCAAACAGAACAGTGGCTGAGTCGGAAGGGTTGTTGCAGAAGTGGTAAAATGGTCAGACGGGAGATAAATTTTGAACGGAGCACCAACAGGACTTTGTTTAAAAAATTAGTGCAGGAGCTGGGCACGGTGGCTCATGCCTGTAATCCCAGCACTTCGGGAGGCCAAGGCAGGCAGATCACGAGGTCAGGAGGTCGAGACAAGCCTGGCCAACATAGCGAAACCCTGTCTCTATTAAAAATACAAAAATTAGCTGGTCATGGTGGCGGGTGCCTATAGTCCCAGCTACTCAGGAAGCCAAGGCAGGAGAATTGCTTGAACCTAGGAGACAGAGGTTGCAGCGAGCCAAGACTGCGCCACTACCCTCCAGCCTAGGGGACAGGGTAAGGCTCTGTCTCAAAAAAAAAAAAAAAAAAAAAGTGTGCAAAAAGCTAAGTAAAACATGTACTAAAAATTGACATGATTCTGCTATAACTAAAAATATTTCTAACTCCATCTCTAACTTAAAATATTCAGGGTTTGTTTTTGTTTTTTTTTTTAAAGTGATGAGGTCTCACTATGTTGTCCATGCTGGAGTGCAGAGACTATTCACAGGTATGATCCCACTACTGATCAGCATGGGAGTTTTGACCTGCTCCATTTCTAACCTGGGCCAGTTCACCCTTCTTTGAGTAATCTGGTGGTTCCCAGCTCCTTGGAGTTTACTACACTGATGCTGAACTTAATGTGGACACCCAGTCAGCATAGTGCACTAGAGCCCAGAACTCCTAGGCTCAAATAATCCTCCTGCCTTAACCTTTTGAACAGCTAGGACTACAGGCATGTGCACCACCACACCCAGCTAAGTGTTCAGTTTTAAAGATGCAAAAACTAGCCTGGGCAATATAGCAAGACCCTATCTCTTAAAAAAACTTTTTTTCTAATTAACCAGGCAAAAATACAAAATGAAAAAAAAAATTAACCAGGCATGGTGACACATGCCTGTAGTTCCAGTTACTCAGGAAGCTGAGGCAAGAGGGTGGCTTGAGGCCAGGAATTTGAGGCTGCAGTGAGCCATGATGGCGCCACTGCACTTCAGCCTGGGCAACAGAACAAGACCTTGTCTTGTTCATTCATTCATAAATAAGTAAATGAAGCAAAAACGACTTATATCAGTGTCAGATTGAAAAAGATAAGTCCTCTCAAATTTATGTTAAAATGTATATTTAAAATGTTTGCTTTTAAAGAATTACTTTTATGATGACACACGAAGTTTTATTCCTGAATATTTGCTTAACCAATTCTTTGTTTTTGTTTTTAGGCTAGGCAAATTAAGCAGTGGGAGTGGGGAAGGAACAAAGAAATCTGTAACTGGTTGTGATCAATTAGATGTAAACGACAACTGCACTCAGACCAGCCCAATTCTTTCTTTATAGTATTTTCTCACATACAATTACAAGTTAATGGAATAACTATGAAAGTTGTCAAAATCAAAATGAAATCACTAATGTGAAGAAAATCCTGACAGACCTGGGAAAGGCCATGAAAATAAGGTTCTCATGCTTGTATGCCTGATAACAAGAAAGACTGCAAAAAACACAACCCTGCACAAAGGCCATTAAACCTTATACAAAAAAATACTTCTACAAGGACATCTGCCCAGCAAACTGCCCGTGCAAACTTGAACTGGCATTACCCTTGTTAATGATCTTTGTAGCCAAAGATAATTATTTCCAAAACAATTATGTAATCCTTCTCATTTTTTCCTTTAAAAACCTGCCTGCCTTTACCTCCCTGAATAAGCACATGGTTTACTATGGCATGTGTGTTCCTATTGTGATTCTCTAATGCCAAATAACTTTTGGGCATTTGTTATTTAGGTGGTTTGTTATTTAGGCTGAAATATAGAAGTGTCAGAAGTGGGATCTGAAAAGATCATTACCTGAAGGAATCAGAGATTCTTGGAACCAGTGTGCAGTACTTACTTGAGTGCTCTGAGCACTCTACTTCCACAGCTTGCCTTTTCTGCCCTGGTGAATCTTCTTTCAGGCTGAGCCTCCTTCCTTTTGATAGAGGCTTCTTGATATCATTTGGGATCTGGTTTGGATAAGGTCAACTTAATAAAGGACCATACATCCCTTTTGAGATGATAAACTTTTTGTCTTTCCTGGTAAGTCCTTTCTGGTGTAAAGAAAAGTGTCTTTTTAGATTGGGTATTCTTGATTTCTACAGAATTTACATTCTGTTCACGTCTTCTGGTGAATTTACTTTTGATTTGGTCTGTGCATTCAGTTTAATATTTTGTTTGATCTGCATGCCTGGGCTAAAATATTTGTCAACGTTCTTATTTTGGTTTTTGATTTGGTTTGACTCTTTTCCCTTGCTTCTTCTGAAAATCTTCCACAAGCAAAAATAAAGATTCTGAATGGTGGGCACAAGATGGCTAATCAAAAACCACTAGGGCTGGTCGGTTGCGGTGGCTCACCTCTGTAATCCCAGCACTTTGGGAGGCCAAGGCGGGCGGATCACGAGGTCAAGAGATCAAGACCATCCTGGCTAACATGGTGAAACCCCATCTCTACTAAAAAATACAAAAAATTAGCCGGATGTGGTGGCGGGCGCCTGTAGTCCCAGCTACTGGGGAGGCTGATGCAGGAGAATGGCGTGAACCTGCGAGGCGGAGCTGGCAGTGAGCCAAGATCGCGCCACTGCACCTGCAGCCTGGGCAGCAGAGCGAGACTCTGTCTCGAAAAAAAAGAAAAAAAAAACCACTTGGGCTACAGAGGCTGAGGCAGGAGAATGGTGTGAACCCAGAGGCAGAGCTTGCAGTGAGCCGAGATCGCGCCACTGAACTCCAGCCTAGGCAACAGAGCGAGACTCTGTCTCAAAAAGAAAGAAAAGAAAAGAAAAGAAAAGAAAAGAAAAGAAAAGAAAAGAAAAAGAAAGAAAGAAAGAAAGGAAGGAAAGAAAGGAAGAAAGAGAAAGAAAAGAAAGAGAGAGAGAGAGAGAGAGAAAGAAAGAAAGAAAGAAAGAAAGAAAGAAAGAAAGAAAGAAAGAAAGAAAGAAAGAAAGAAAGAAAGAAAACAAACCACTAGGGCCAGGTGCAGTGGCTCACGCCTGTAATTCCTGCACTTTGGGAGACTGAGGTGGGCGGATCACCTGGGGTTGGGAGTTAGAGGCCAGGCCAGCCAAAATGGTGAAACCCTGTCTCTGCTAAAAATACAAAAATTAGCCAGGTGTGGTGGTGCATGCCTGTAATCTCAGCTACTCGGGAGACTGAGGCAGGAGAATCGCCTGAACCTGGAAGGCAGAGGTTGCAGTTAGCCAAGATCGTGCCACTGTACTGCAGCCTAGGCGACACAGTGAGACTGTCTCAAAAGAAAAAAAAAAAAAAAAGACAAATCACTAGGTCAGTCACCACCACCTAAAACACAGGTCTAAACTCCTGACTTTCTCTGACAGGATTTGCAGAATTTTCTTTCCTCTCGAGAGAGTAGTAAGAAACAGAATGGGATTCTCAAATGTTAAAATATGCCAGGTTTTCTGGGATTCCAGCTGACTACATCTTATAGCCTATTCTTGTGCACATTTTTAAACTGACAGGCAAAATTACATCAAGAAAAATTTACAGCTCAAATTATCATCATTCAAAAACCTGCAACTATAGAATATATGTAGTCTAAGTTCTCTATTTTTTTTTCTTCACACTTTGAATCTGCTGACTTTTCCATTCATGTTGAGATAAAACTCACTGCTTATGACATGTGAACCAAGATTAAATAAAGAAGAATTTTGTGTAATTTGAAAGTTATTTAAAGCTTATTTCAAAATATGGAATAAGAAACAAATCAGTAAGTAGGAGACAGAGATGTGAAGAAAGTTGCAAAGATATATTTTTGGTTAAAAAAAGGTGAAAAAGAGAAGAATTTTGTACAAAAAAGAATCTTGTATGGTAGATTTTTGTCCTAAAGTAAAATGACTGGTTAAGAAAGAGGAAGGTATACAACAGAGCAGAAAGTCCAAGCATGTCATCAATATAAGTTGTGATAAGGTTCATAAAAGATTTTGTGTGTGGTCAAGTTGGCTATAATTGAATTGTTTATAAGTCTTTCTAAAGATTGAGCTTTGCTATTAGAGATAACACTAACACAAAACTAAAAAACTTGGTCCTCTGTTAGAACAACGAGGTTTTCTTAAAGTATTAATTTGCTCTTAGTATTAATAAAACTGTAAGAGGTTTTGATTTTAAATTCTAAAATCTGTTGAACAGCCATCTGCAAAACTACAGTTTCTGTTTCTTCCTGGGATCTAATTAATTTCCCTAGTTCCAGGTTGGAAATGCTGTCTTTTTCACTCAGAATGGTAATTTCACTTCTCAAGGTAAAATTTTTCTCTCTGAAACTTCTCAGATTTATATCAGAAGTTCAACTTTTGCTGTACCCCTCCTGCACATGATTTGCAGGTCATACACCATTGCCTTCTGTTCTTTCTCCCCTTGAAAGAGTGTATCTTTTTGCTTGGCTAGGGTGATAACTCTCTCTTTCAACCTTTTTGTCAACTCCTCTTAATTTTTTCCCTCCAGTTCTAGCTCTGCTGTTAATAGCCTGACACTGAAATGTTTCTTTCTTTTTTTTTTTTTTTTGAGATAGGATCTCACTCTGTTATCTTGGCTGGAGTGCAGTGGCATGATCACGGTTTATTGTGGCCTTGAACTCCTGGGCTTGGGTGATCCTCCTGCCTCAGCCTCCTGAGTAGCTGGGACCACAGGTACACACACCACGTCCAACTAATTTTTCTATTTTATCACAGAGACGGGGTTTCGCCATGTTGTTCAGGCTGGTCTTGAACTCCTGGGTCCAACCCATCAATCCACATCAGCCTCCCAAAGTGCTAGGATTATAGGTGTGAGCCACTGCACCTGTGTTTTTTTTGTTTTTTTTTTTTTGAGACAGGGTCTCACTCCATCACTCAGGCTGGTGTGGTGTGATCATAGCTCACTGCAGCCAGGCTCCAGCCATCTTCCTGCCTTAGCCTCTCAAGTAGCTAGGCGTGCACCACCACACCCAGCTAATTTTTTTGCTTTTTTAGTAGAGATGTTGTCCAGGCTGGTCTTGAACTCCTGACCTCAAGCTATCCTCCTACCTTGGTCTCCCAAAGTGCTGGGAGTACAGGCATGAGTGACCATGTCCGGCCTGAAATGTTTAGTTTAAAGGTCTAGAAGAGCAATGTTTTCCTCCAATATAACTTGATTCTGTAATCTTGGCTTTATGTGATATCTGAATTATTCCATGTAACCAGGAAACTTCCTATGCTATTTAAGAGCCATGTATTCTCCTGCTCAAGTTACTAGTTTTCTTGTTTATATTCCTCTCTAATATACACATATAACCCTGGATACTTCCTGTCCCTAAGTAAATTCAAGTACCCTTTTTATCAGGTTTAACTTCCAAGTTATCTAAACAGGTTTCCCACAAGGAGAAGCAAATACCCTATGAAAGGTATTTCTTTATCTTTTTGACAACTGGCCTAAAAAAAAAAAATTTAATGTTTTATCAATATAACGCCTGTGTTTTCTTTATTAGGTTTTTGGTTACTTAGGAAAACTGAGCTTTAAAAAGATTAAGGCTTTTACATCCATGTAACTTTCTGCATTGCTTTTAAGATCTTTTGATTATCAGTATGGTTAAATGAGTAACTTCACAGTGGCCAGCAATTTTGTTTTGATCAAATGTTTTGAACCTTTGACATCTCTGGCAGGTTTCCCCAGAATCAAGATCCTAAATTAAGGCTTTCCGATCTAAAATTAACTTTGAGATTTTCTTTTCTTTTTTTTTTTTTGAGATGTAGTTTCACTCTTGTTGCTCAGGCTGGAGTGCAATGGTGCGATCTTAGCTCACCGCAACCTCTACCTACCAGGTTCAAGCAATTCTCCTGCCTCAGCCTCCCAAGTATCTGGGATTACAGGCATGAGCCACCACGCCCGGCTAGTTTTGTATTTTTAGTAGAGACGGGGTTTCTCCATGTTGGTCACGCTGGTCTCGAACTCCTGGCCTCAGGTAATCCACCCGACTCGTCCTCCCAAAGTGCTAGGATTACAGACGTGAGCCACCACACCCAGCCAACTTTGGAATTTTCTAGTTGGGCTCCTGGAAAGCCTCAAAGAACGTATCTCTCATCCTTTAGATATATCAAATGATTAACCTCACTTGGTAAATTGTATGGGAGGCACTGTTAAATAATAAGTATTAGATCTTCTTTCAGTTACATTTATGGGTATATTATTGATATAAATGTTCCAAAACTATGTAAACTCATAAAAATCTAGTATGCTGTTAGTTATAAATTTCTATTATGTCAAATATTTTCTAAAGTTATATTTGTATCGATGTTATTAATGTGAGTATTCTAAAGATTAGATGAAATTTATATAAAAGTCTGATAGTTCTGATGTGACACTGTCAGTCATGATTCTGGTTATCTTAAAATGCTACATGTACTAGAAATAATTAAATTTCCTCATCAACTGAGAACTTTCATCAGATTTTACAGGGCTATTCTAAGTTTTTGTCATCACAATTATTATTTTGAATTCTCTAAAAACATTTGCAATCAGCTACAGTCCAAAACTGCCGTTCATGGAAAAGACTCTAGCAGTACTCTTGAACAAAGATTTTTGGTAACTTTAAGATCAATGGACTAAATAAAAATTTCCAGAACTCTAATAAATTCATGGATTCGTAGAACTGCTAATAAAGATCAAGCATAATAAAAAATTACATAAAATTGATGTAAATGATGAAGAGAATGTCTTTATGACATTAGAAGACTTTTGTGAACAAAGGTGGAACCATTTGCTTTTTCTCCCTACTTGATTTCTCCAAAATTCAGAAAATATTCATATTATTTTTATTTATATAAGTTCAATAAAAATCTACTCTCTTTATATGAGGATACAATTAGAAACATTAGTTATATTACCAAGGCTTTGACTGAAAATGTCATATTTAAGAATGTGCATAAAACATCTGGCTTTAAGAGTTCTCAGCCTTATCGTGAGTAAAACCTGTCACTTCCTAGCAGGCCCAAGAACCTTAAGACCCTAAGTGAAGCCTAAAGTCTACCTCTCTTCGACTTCCTGGCCTCAAGAGATTTTTAAATCTGAAATTCCTATATGATCAATGTAGGAAAAAAAAATTTCTTAAAAAAAAAAACAATACACCTGTTGTTATCCACACGTACACTGGACTGTTTCATGAATTCTCCTAGTTTCCTCCAGGATTGGACTACAACACGCCAACTAAAAACAAAAGCTTCTGTTCGTAAAGCCTTATAAGCTGAAACTATTCAAATTTTAAGAAACAAGTCTCATGTCTGATATATGAGCCACACAACGATATCATGACCAGAGACATTCAAACATAAATCAGGAGGAGAAGCTGATGTTTTCTGTGAAAGCTGTAGACAGCTTTTTCCACGACATCAGAACCATATAAGACTTTTACCCCCACTTAATGCTACTTTTTTCACTTGACAGGATAATGGTGTAATTGAAATTTCATAATCAATAGCTTCTGCTGGTAACTTAACAGAACCTAACCCAAGAAATCCTTTAGTATTCATTGGTTAAAAAAGAAAATATCTGTGCTATTGCTAGTACTACATGCTGTACCTAGATAAATCCCTCTGATAAAGTTGAGACCCATGTACACAAAATAAGAAAACAGGTCGCATGATTACATGGTCTCACCTAATTCCCTGTGGTCACTGATCTACTCGATTTGTTGTTCTTAAGCCCAGGTTCATGGCTCAAAACCATTATGCAAATTGGAATTGTCATATTACTATTAACTTTGTATCTGTCACTTGTTAAATTTCTGCAGAAGTACCACACCTAACGATAATGCTGGCCCAGCATTTTGAGTAACAAAAGACTATGGAACAGACAAAAATCAAACTTAATAATGGAATCCAGGTAGACACAGCCTGAGAGTCATTCCCTTCAAATGTCCCTTCTTGCCCAAATGTGGCTTAGAAGGGTTTTGACACGGACTCCTAGTCGCTAATCATTCTTCCCAACATGGGATGAGACTAGAAACCAGGATTGGTCTATGCTGGTACTATGGGATGTCAAAACCTAACTACAGGATGACTGATCAGAGAAAGATGCTGATCAAAAGTGGAAAATGTGAAAGTTGTTAAAATAAAAATGGAGTCACTAATGTTAAGAAAACCCTGACAAAGAGAGCTGAGGAAGGTCATGAAGAGGTTCTCAGGCTTCTATGACTGGTTCACAAAAAAGACTATAAAAAACACAACTCTGCACAAAGGCCATCACAGCCTTATACAAAAAATATTTTTGCTGCAAGGACATCTGCCCAAGAAACTGTCTGTCCACTCTCAGACTGGTGTCACCCTTGTTACTGATCTTTGTAGTAAAGGATTAAGTATTTCAAAACAATTATGTAATCCTCATTTTTTCATTTAAAAACCTTTGTTTCCCTGAATAGTTTACTATGGCATGTGTATCCCCATTGCAATGTATTATTCTCAAATAAATGTCTTTTAGAGAGTCTCTCTGCTTATTATTTAGGTTGACATAACAGTGCTAGAGACTCTAGTGGCAATCCACTAGGTGTTTAATAGGTACTTGTTAAGTATACTAGCACACAGAATTGTGAAAGAGTCTTCAAAGAAATTCAAGTATTTTATGAAAACTACAAGATTCCAAATGGAATTAATTTTAAAATAATGCATCTGAATTTTAAGAACAAAAGTTGTTTTTAAAAATTCTATATAAGGACTAAGTATATAGTTTTAGGTTTTACATTTAAGTCTTTAATCCATCTTGATTTGATTTTTGTGTATCGTGTAAGGAAAGGATCCAGTTTCCATCTTCTGCACATGGCTAGCTGGTTATCTCAGCACCATTTATTGAATAGAGTCCTTTCCCACACGTAGCAAAATTTTCAAAATATAGAATAACTTTTAATGAGCCTTAAGAAAATGCTAGTGCTGTTTTAATCTAAACCATTACCACAATGAGTTTACAGTTAGTATAAAAATGACTTGAATATATTTTTCTAATATAATTCTTTTTCCCAAATCAGTTAAGCTAGCATGCAAACCCTATGGAAGTAGTATGGGTTACTATATCCTACATATTATTCTATACCCTAGAAACCTAGCATATTCTAGCCTTTAAATTCTAAGTTATTTGAGAAAATTAAGTACAGCTTAGCAAAACTTGTTTATTCTAAGCTTTAACTCAGAACACCAATCAAGTAATTTTATAAGGATTGGCAAAGGACCATCTTTCTTTTCACCGTTGCCTGAGTTGTTTAAAAAATAAAAACAAAAACTTAGTACCTGGCACAGATGTAGAATCCTCTGCACACCAGTGACAACTGCTCCAGTGATCTGAGGTCCAAGTCACTAGACACCACCCATCGGAAGATGTACATCAGGACCTCCATTGGCAGCACTGCAAAAGAAAATCATCCTTCAGTGACTCTCCTGTATGTCATTCTATTGTCACAACGACATTCCCAGTACATTTATACCTTCCTAGAAATTTATAAATCACACCCTCTGTATTGCTCAGAGCTAAAGCATGAATGTATTTAGCTACTCAATAATAATAATGAATGGTTCTTAACATCAAGATATAAGTATCTTTGTTTTTTCAGTATAGATCTGAAGCTACTTTTTATAAAGCACTTTTCCCTCATAAGATTATTTTGCCAGACATATTAAAATAAATGTTTTATAAAAATAATCTATGTGTGTGTGATCCATATTGCATCTATTAACACTAAAGTTATTTTCATCTCCTTGAAAACTTTTAATTGTCCTCCTCTGAAAAAGCCCCGAACCAAACAATATTTAACATATTAAAAATACATTAATTTCTTTTTTTTTTTTTTGAGACGAGGTCTTGCTCTGTTGCCCAGGCTGGAGTGCAGTGATACAATCTCAGCTCACTGCAGCCTCTGCCTCCCGGGTTCAAGTAATTCTCATACCTCAGCCTCCCAAGTAGCTGGGACTACAGTTATGCGCCACCACGCCCAGCTAATGTTTGTATTTTTAGTAGAGGTGGAGTTTCACCATGTTGGCCAGGCTTGTCTTGAACTCCTGGCCTCAAGTGATCCTCCCAATTCAGCCTCCCAAAATGCTGAGATTGCAGGCATGAGCCACCATGCCCGAACAAAAATACATTAATTTCTAAACATTCAGCCTGTCTCAGGACAATTGTCCAACATGGCTGAAATGCTTCATGATACCAGTATTCCTCCAGTTTTCTTAGGGCTACCTCAACAACTCAGACTTACCCTGCTAAATCTTTACTGAAAAAGGTATGACATCCTTAAACAACAGCACTACAAACTATTCTGCTTCAGATTATAAAGCAGCTTACTAGTGGGCGCAGTGCCTCACGCCTGTAATCCCAGCACTTTGGGAGGCCGAGGTGGGCGGATCATGAAGTCAGGAGTTCGACACCAGCCTGGCCAACATGGTGAAACTCTGTCTTTACTAAAGATACAAAAATTTAGCTGGGTGTGGTGGCACACGCCTGTAATCCCAGCTACTTGGGAGGCTAAGGCAGGAGAATCGCTTGAACCCGGGAGGCGGAGGTTGCAGTGAGCCGAGATTGCACCATTGCACTCCAGCCTGGGTGACAGGGCGCGTCTCCATCTCAAAAAACAAAACAAAGCAAAACACAAAACAGCTTAATAGTATATGCAAATGATAATTATAACTAGATCTTCCACCATATTCTGAACTAAAGCAGCAGTTATCTGGCAAATTATCTGACCTTATAAATTTGGAAATCTTTAAGGTTAAGATATTTCTCACTGAGTTATGAAAAACAAGTATTCACACCTGATATGTGAGTCTGACTGCTCTCAAGCTCAGGCTGACACAGTTTGAGCACAGACTCCTGAAATGTGAGTTGCTGCTGGAAGTAGGACAAGAGATCTGCCATTTTGCTATCATCATCATTATCTTCAATGCTGAAAAAAGGGAGGTGAATAAATTAAGTGCCTCAGTCTACAAGCGTACAGTTTAGAAACTGATTTTTCATAGCATTTTCAAATTTGTTTTACAAAAAGTCACCTAAAGCTTATTCAACATGTGATACATTTTTAAATGTGATGAATTTATCCTGTCTTACAAAGGAATACCACACCAAGTTTTTCAAAGAAAAAAGCTTCAGTAATTATCATCCAGAAAGAATTAGAATTTTTGGATACAGGTGTTGAGATTTAACTAATTTTATTGTAAAGTAGAGATTTTATGAGTTAGTGCAAGCTTTCAAATGATTTCAAAAATCTTACCATAGTATGTTCTTTAACCTTAATTTATTCTAACTGGATAAAAACCAAATCTACAGCTGTCATCTGAGGTACTTACTTACCAAGGGTTTTCTAACAGATTTGCCTTATCAGCCTACCTTTAGAGAGGAAAATACCTACTTTGAAAACATCTTAGGGTTCACAAATCATCTACCAGTATACACAAATGTGTATAGAAAAATGTCTAGAATGTGTATAGAAAAATGTGTATAGAAAAATGTGCTAGAAAAATGTCTGAGCTTTCTATTTTTACTGAAGTAAACCTTAAAGATGATCAGACTTACAAAGAGGATTGGATGAAGGCGAAGTTAGAAAACCAGGAAGTTTCAAGTGACGTAGACTTAAAAAAACAAAAACAAAAACAAAACAAAACCAGGAAGGGCATTTTATAATACAACAAAATATAAGTGTGGTTGAGGCTAGATGGACTCAATGGCTATTCTACAAACATGTTACAGGAAAGAAAAAAACAGGCAAACTTTTAGGGCTTATCAGATCTTATTTAAAAAAAAAAAGATGAATCCTTAAAGAACTTTCATAGCATCTGGGTTTGTATAAAAAATGGGAAAGAAAAGAAATGCCTCTTTAATATTTTAATACAATCTTTCTTAACAGCATCTGGCACATATTTATAAAACTGGCTAAGAGCTGAGTCTAAATGACTCTACCCAAATTTAAAGAAGGTTTAGAAAAAACCCAAGTGATTCATTTTAAGTATGGACTACCTCACACTGTTAACTCTAATTTGGTGAATATTATTAGCTGAAAATTTAAACAGGCTAATATTGACCTCGTTGGGATGTTTTTAATATGACTTATCCAAAGCTTAAGTGTTAATACCATATGCAGTTAAAAAACATTGGCAATAAACATATGTTATCAATAAAGGTGACAATTATTTCATGACAGAGGGAATATATTAATATAATAACTAATATAATATTTCATTACCAAAACTTTTTTCTCTGTACTATTTTTAACCTGACATTCTCTCATGGGTACAGACTCCCTTCCCTTCTAATATCACGAAATTGAGTTTTGGGAGATAGTGGAATTAAGCCAAAACAATTTTATAATTGTCTTGCAAAGTATTGCCTTAAAAATAAGTTTTCTTGATCTTTATCCATATAAAACCAACGCTACTTCATGGCTTTGATGCAAGTGGCAACTATACAATTCAAACATGATTTCTTTTAGGAATATATTCTGCATCTGTGCTTTTAAATAAATGTTAGAGTTTTAATGTTTTACTAAAAACATTAAGAGAATAATAACGTCTTTTATAGTTCAGCATTTTCCTAATAAAATTAGAAGCCTTTTTTAAAATGTAAAATTTCAAACATATACAAAAGGAAACTAGTGTAATAAAATCCCATGTACCCATCACTCAATTTTAACCATTATTAACATTTTGCCAAATTTAGCCTAATTACATTTTAAAACTTTCTACTTCAAATAGGTTTCAGAAAGTTGAAACGTGTCCGTTAATTTACTCCTTTCAGTAACTACTGCTTTTATTTTTTTAAACTTTTTTTCTATCTGTTTATTTCTGTATCTGTTTAAAAGGTGCATTTCTATGTGTTATCTTTCAATTTCCCTAATTAAAAAATTTCTACAACTTTATAAACAAAGATATACTAAACAGTATGAGCTCAACAGAATTAGCACCATCTTAAGAGTCAACAGGACAAAGATGCTTAACTTTAACAAACTCTATGCATTACTATCTATCAAATTATATACGCACTAGCTGTTTCCAACGCCATCACCATCTGGAGACCGGGTATAAGTAATCTTGAACTCTATATCAGGTACAAGTTGCATAGCCCTACGATAAAACTTGATGGCTAAAAGAAGAAATAAAGCTAAATTAGCTGTGACCACACATTTTTGTCATTTCCTTTGATTACCCTTAACTGTGGTTTAATTTGGTAACTTTCTTTACAAGCGGCCAAATTCTGTTTTTCTACATGCAACAGTAGTTCAGTGACACAAAACTATTTCCAAACCTTACTGCTCAGAAAGAAACTTTTCCCTAAACTTAAGATGTTGTATTTTACTCATATATTAGCCCTTCTCATCTTTTTCCTCACCCTCTTACGTATCATGATTTTTAAATAGTTGTCTTTCTTTGGGCTCCGAAGATGCAATTGCTATAGCCAACAAAAATACTTCTTTTTTAAGACAAGGTCTCACTCTGTTGTCCAGGCTGGAGTGCAGTTGGCACGACCTTGGCTCACGGCAGACTCCACCTCCCAGGTTCAAGTGATTCTCCAACCTCAGTCTCCTGAGTAGCTGGGGCTACAGGCATGTCCCAGCCAGCACACTCAGCTAATTTTTAAATTTTTTGTAGAGACAACATCTTGCTATGTTGCCCAGGCTGGTCTTGAACTCCTGGGTTCAAGCAATCCTCCCGCCTCAGCCTGCCAAAGTGCTGAGATTAGAGGTGTCAGCTACCATGCCTGGCCAAAAACACTTCTAAACAAACTTTTCTAAGACACAGAGTTGAGGAAAATTAAATGCTTCCTACTGGGTGGAATGAAGAATAGTTTTTGTTTTTGTTTTTTAATTATCCTTTAAATTTAACTTCTTTTAGCCCAGATGCCTCTTATTTACCTAAGTAATCTTCAAAACTTATTTTTTACAAATTTCCTAGACAGGTAGTTTAGAGCTGTAATATTCAATAACTCTCCCCACAGAGATACACCAGTAGAACTTGGAGCTGTAGAGGCTGACTAGTTCTTTTTCCCTACAAAGAAGTTTATGATTCAATATATTCTGCCACGTTCTATGATTCTGGATGAATTACCATACACTAAGTGGAGATGAGAATTTCACAAACCAATGAAGGCTGCACAGGGACTTGATCAACTGGGCCCTTCTAAAAATCTAAAGAAAAATATCACTAGAAGAAACTTGCATATAAATGCAGTAACTCTGAATGATGTTAGTTTTGGGGCATTTTCAAATGATTCAAGCACAAGGATTTTTCCTATGCATCAATTATTATCTTTACTATCACAAAATGAAAGCATAATTACAAACCTAATATGGTAAATAGTCCTATCACTTTATTTACACATTTCTATTGGGTTAATAAAAGACACAAAGCTGACACATATATTACCACATATTTCTGTTGGTAATATGTAAATTGGAACTTAGAAAGAAAAACATGTATTTTTTCCTCAATTTATCCTTTATATTCCCATCCTCTGAAGTAATTTTCACCTATAAAAAGAGCATATTTTAAAATGAACAATTTTTAAATACTTAATTAATGAAGAATAACTAAAGCTAAATGTAAAAAAAAGTTATTTTGCTCATCCTACCCACATGATGATGTTTCCCAGCAATATTTTTTTACAAAAAGACAGGTTATATAGAAAAACAATTTCTATTTTTTATTTTTTAAAATATAATTTCAAATATAGTTGGCCCTCTGTATTCACGGGTTTCACATTCTCTGATTCAACCAACTGCAGATCAAAAATACTTAAAATAAATACAAATTTAAAAAACAATACAGTATAACAACTATTTACATAAGTAAGTTATATGTAAATATTACACCAGTCATATAAGGGACTTGAGCATTTTGGTATCTACAAAGGGTCCTGGAACCAATTTCCAATGAGTACTGAAGGAAGAATGTATTAAGAAAAGTGATGTTCTATACCAAATATGTTATAGAAAAAAAAAATACCGTTAACAACAGAGTTGTTATTCAGAAATGTTATGACATGAACCTGGGCTCTGAATTTTTACCTTCATAGAGAGCTCCATTTTGTTCTTCTTCTACTGCTTTTAGGAAGAGTTCTCGAGCCTATAAAAATATAAAGTAAAAATTTTTGAATTTTTTGCATTAAAAATTACTATGGATGGCAGAAGGAGGGCCTTTTTAATAAATTGTGCGAAATAACTGGACATTCATAGGCAAAATAATGAACCTTGACCTAAACCTCATACTTTACATAAAAATTAACTTGACTGGATCATGGACTCAAATGTAAAACCCATAACCTATTAGAAGAAAAGAAAATCTTGGAGACCTAGGACTAGGCAAAGAGTTCTTGACACCAAAAGCACCATTCATAAAAGGGAAAATTGATAAACTGGACCTTGTCAAAATTAAAAATTTTTGCTCTGTGAAATGCCCTGTTAAGAGGATGAAAATATTTACAAGCCACATATTCAATAAAAGACTTGCATCTAGAATACAAAAAGAACTTCCAAAACACAACATTAAAAATATTAGCAATCTGGCTGGGCACGGTGGCTCACGCCTGTAATCCCAGCACTTTGGGAGGCTGAGGTCAGCGGATGACTTGAGGCCAGGAGTTCGAGACTGGCCTGGCCAACAAGATGAAACCACATCTGTATTAAAATTACAAAAATTAGCCGGTCGTGGTGGCACATGTCTATAGTCTCAGCTACTCTGGAGGCTGAGGCAGGAGAATCACTTGAACCTGGGAGGCGGAGCTTGCAGTGAGCTGAGGTCGTGCCACTGCACTCCAGCCTGGGTGACACAGTAACACTCCATCTCAAAAAAAAAAAAAAATTATATATATATATATGTAATCCAATTAGAAAAGACATCAACAGATATTTCAGAGAGAGAATATATATTAATAGATGAAAAATAAGCACATGAAAAGATGTTCAACATCACAAGCCATTAGGGAAATGCAAATTAAAATGACAATGAGATACCACTACATACCTATCAGAACGGCTATTAATAAAATTAAAGGCCAGGTGCAGTGGCTCACTCCTGTAATCCCAGCACTTTGGGAGGCTGAAGCAGGTGGACTGCTTGAGGTCAGGAGTTCGAGACAAGCCTGACCAACATGGTGAAACCCCAGGCTCCCAAAGTGCTGGGATTACAGGCGTGAGCCACCGCGCCCAGCTAGATTGCTAATATTTTAAATATTGTGTTTTGGAAGTTCTTTTTGCATTCTAGATACAAAATACAAATTTGTAAAAATACAAAAATTAGCCCAGCGTTACTGGCGGGGCCTGTAATCCCAGCTACTTGGGAGGCTAAGGCACGAGAATCGCTTGAACCCAGGAGGCAGAGGTTGCAGTGAGCTGGAATCACAGCACTGCACTCCAGCCTGGGCGACAAAGCGAGACTCTGTCTTAAATAAATAAATAAATTAATTAATTAATTTAATTAAATTAAAAAGTAGCAACACTAAATGCTGATGAGGATGAACTGGATCACTTGTACATTGCTGGTGGGAACTTAATATAAGATACTCTAGAAAACACTTTGGCAGTTTCTTTTAAAATCAAACATGTACTTACTATAGAACTTAGCAATTGTACTCTTGGGGTTTCATCCCAGAGAAATGAAAATTATGTTCATGCAAAAACCTACACACGTATTTCCATAGCTCCATTCTTAATAGCCAAATATTGGAAACAACTCAAATGTCCTTCAACCAATAAATGGTTAAACTGGGGTACATCCATACCATGCAATACTATTCTGCAATAAAAAGGAACAAACTACTGATACATAATAACTTGGACTGATCTTGAGGGAATTATACTTAGTGAAAAAAGCCAATCTCAAAAGGTTACATACTGGATGATTCCACTTATACAACATTCTTGGAATATTAAAATTACAAAATGGAGAACAGACTAGTGGTTGCCAGTGGTTACGAATGGCTAGGGAAAAGGAGTATATAACTATAAAACAGTTCTGTATCTTGATTGTGGTGGCAGTTACATGAAGCTACCTTGTAATAAAACTGCAAACAACTATTTACACACATACACACAGACAAGTGCTTGTAAATTCGGGAAATCCAAGTAAACTGTGGATTGTTCCAACGTCTATTTCCTCGTTTTTGATACTGTACTATAGTTACGCAAGTTGTTACCATCGGAGGAGGCTAAAGGGTACACAGGACTTCCCTATACCTGTGGACCTGTAATTATTTCAAAATAAAAATTAAGAGGAGATAGAAGATAAGTCATCATGGTAATGCCAATTATTTAATGACTAATTATAAACACAAACTTGGATCTGATGGTAAAAAGATGGCAGCCTCTATGGAAGAAGAATAAGAAATGAAATGGTATGCTGTGCCTACCCTGTGTAAGTACCAGAAGAGATATGAATGTTAGACAGCATTCAAAATATTTTCAGTGTGAAAATATTTCAAAATTTTCCAGAATAAGGAAATGATTAATGCATTATTGTAAGCTGATCTATTCAAAATATAACAAAATACTGCATGAAATTAAGACCTCTGGAAAGACATTAACATGTGAGCAATCTTTTTGGTTCTATTAATAAATTCAGAAAATTCTGTTTTTTCTTTTTGGTTCTGTTAATAAATTCAGAGACATCAATCTTTTAGAAACCACATGAATCCCAGAGGTCTATAAATTAACAAAAGACAGCTCAATGAAGATAGTGTACCTACAGAGAAAAAAGCCATGCAGGAGTAGTGGTACCATCCAAAGTACCTAGAAGAAATTGTGAGAAAGATATCAACTAGTATACTAGTCAAAATTTTTATTTTACAAGATATGTGTTTATGTCCCAAAAGTCTGGTTATAATGACTACTTACTGTGTCAGTGAAAATTTCCATGTGCCAAAAAAAAAAAAAAAAGAAAGGTAATTTGTTACAATATCTATAATACTTAACTTTTCTTCTTTTGCCTGTTCTTGTTTTCCTTTGGTATCTGCCGCTGTTTTCTGGATACAGCCTCTTGCTGCTCTGCAAGGTCGATTTTCTAAATTGCTAGAGCTTACACCTGGAGCAAGTTCAAACATCCACTGAGCTCGGAACATCTGGAGTTGTGCCTATGGGGAGAACAGCATTTTAGGACTCATCAAGGAAGGGTAGCTCAACTCTGGAACAATGTATCAATATGTCCAACATCTACTTCCACGTATATACTTATTACTCTAAGTCCAGAAAACACCATCTTCTGAATTATTAAATATCCATTGAATACATGTTATCTTTTAAAATAATTTTCTGCTCAAAACTTAAAGAATCAAGAAAATTAGCATAAAATACATGTCAGTACACCAAAAGTCAAATTATTTTGGAGAACCAAATTTTAATTAGAATTGAAATATAAGCCATCACTTACAGACTGAAGTTATAAGCTTCCAATAATTTTTTAATGACTATATCATCTAGTAGACATTAAGAATGCTGCCAAAAATTCTGTAGGTAAGCCCGAAATCTTTCTATTAACATTCTGCATTTCAAAAAGAAAATTTTTTTTTCAAATATTTGTTATTTCAAAAATTTAAAGGCCAGGCACAGAGGCTCATGCCTATAATCCTAGCACTTTGGGAGGCCGAGGCAGACGGATCACCTGAGGTCAGCAGTTCAAGAACAGCCTGGCCAACATGGCGAAACCCTGTCTCTACTAAAAATACAAAAAAATTAGCCGGGTGTGGTGGTGGGCACCTGTAATCCCAGCTACTCAGGAGGCTGAGGCATGAGAATTGCTTGAACCTGGGTGGCAGAGGTTGGCAGTGAGCAGAGATCATGCGACTGCACTCCAGCCTGGGCGATGGAGCGAGACTCCATCTCAAAAAAAAAAAAAAAAAAATTAAAAGCACATAAAAAGTGAACCCTATAAGGTAGACTCTGGTGTGTTGCCCAGATTCCCTTTCAGAAATAAAGAACTTGTTACCCAAACTGCTGAGAGTTCTATCTGAAAACACTTGAGTTGTCAGCCCTTTTGGGTATTACCTCAGCAAAATCACACTGTCCTCTCAATCCCCGCCCAATGACTGATCAATGGCTAATAAAGGCTTGGCTCTCTGCAACTCAGGTCATCTCTGAAAGGGTATTTCATCTTCAGAACTCCCTCGAGGATGGCTAAGCAGTCCATTAAGACTGCACTGCAGCTGGTCTTCTCCCTGCCCATTTGTTTCCCTCTCTCCCTTCCATAGGTGTTGATCCCAAGAGTACTCCTTAATAAACTTCCTGCACAGCAATCTTCACCTAGTCTGCTTCCTGGGGGACCCAAACTGGGTTACACGCTCTGCCCAAAGGCAGCCATTGCTAACAGGGATGTATATGTTATTCCTGGCTTCCTTTTTTTTTTAAAAAAAGATGTATCTAGAATGTTTTAAATTTTCTCTATATTCTGTACACTTTATTGCTACACTTTTAACCTGTTACACATAGATTTCTGACCTGCAGAATCTTTAGTAGCATTCAATGTCTACTAGACGATCTGTTCCAAATAATTATTATTAACCTTACAAGTGCAGTGAGACACACTTAACTAGTTCCAGCAACTTTTTTTCTCTTTTAATGTATAAAGATTTACTTCATCCTTTTAAATGGCTGTAGTGTTTTCACTGTATGGATGCATCATTACTTAATAACGGGTAATGAATATTTAAGTTGTATGATGTTTTTCCAGATAAACAATTCTATACTAAACATCTTTATACTTGCATATTTACTTACTTTCCCCACCATTTCCTTAAAATTAATTTCCTGGAAGTAGAATTGCTGTATCAAGGGAATGCATGTTTTTCATTTTGATCCATATCACCAGTCTGCCCTCCAGAAAGCTGTAGCAATTCACATTTTCATGAACACTGCATGAGTGTTCTCACAGCCTAGACAGTGATGCACACTATTCACCAATCTGATTAAATTATTAATGAGGCTAATTATCTCTTACAAATATGTAATGGCCATTTGTATTATTTTGCCATTAACAGTCCATTCATATCTTTTTATCCTCTGTTTCTCCAAATATATGAGTGCTCTATGTAACGAGATGAACCCTCTGCCCATATATGGTAAACAGTTTTTCCAGCTGGCTATTTCTCTTAACTTTATTTATGATGTCTTTTCTTATACACAGGTTTTAAACTTTTAGGTGGTCAAACCCATCAATCTTTTTAAGATTATGGGTTCTGAGTCATGCATAAGCCTTAGTTTGAATACCTTAAACCCATGTTAAACTATAAGCAGTCATTATTGATATTTCTTTTCACAAAGAAAGCCATAACATAGTTTAAGTATTCTATAAACCAGTATGAAAACAGTTAAATTCAATGCAAACAGTAATAACCTACAAATACCCATGATTATGATCAATTTTGCATATGTATGGGAACACTGGAATAAAAATCAAAGACACAATTGAAGACACATGCCTGCAGATCTGTTTCAGCAGGACTTTCATTTTCTTCATCATCATCTGCTCTGACAGTATCAGAATGACAATCTTCCTCAGCTTCTGCCTGAGGGGGGAAAAACCCAAATGTCAGGAATATACACACACCAGTTGCCCTCTGTAATCTACATTTCTCATTCGGCCACCTTCTATTTAGTACCATACTGTCAACACTTTGTGGAACCCACTTTGAGTAGCAAGGCTGTAGGGGGCACTTGAGACCTTACTATTAATTTCCAAAGGAAAATGAGTCTGAAAAGCATATTCTCTACTCCTACCCACAGTACTCACGTTATCGTGAATCCTAACATTTCCCCACCCCCCACCAAATTTAACATCAGTTGTATCCATCCAAAAATCAATGTAATTACAGTTGTCCCTCAGTGTCCACAGGGGATTAGTTCCAGGAGCCCCCAGGACACCAAAATCCCTGGGTTTTCCAGTCCCTCATATGGCTTATTTGCATATAACCTATGCACATCTTCTCATATACTTTAAGTCATCTCTAGGTTACTTATAATGTAAATAGTTCTTGTAGTATATTGTTTCCTAATTTGTATTATTTTTTATTGTTGTATTGCTTTTTTTCCCCCAAATATTTTTGATCCACAGTTGAATCCCAGGATGCAGAACCTGCAGGTACAGAGGGCCAACTGTGTTATATAAAGTAACAATTCAAGTCTATTACTATTCATAAATGATTTATGATTAATCTAATTAGGTAAATGAAGCCAAATTCTTCATTAATATACATAACTACTGACAATCTATAATAAAAATTATTTTCTCTTTTTCTGGCCAGGTGCGGTGGCTCACACCTGTAATCCCCACACTTTGGGAGGCTGAGGCAGGAGCATCACTTGAGGTCAGGAGTTCAAGACCAGCCTAGCCAACATAGTGAAACCCCATCTCTACTAAAAATACAAAAAATCAGCTGGGCATGGTGGTGCAAGCCTGTGGTCCCAGCTAATCAGGAGGCTGAGGTGGGAGGGTTGCTTGAGCCTGAGAGATGGAGGTTGCAGTGAGCCGAGACTGCGCCACTGCACTCCAGCCTGGATGACAGAGACCCCATCACAAAAAAAAAAAAAAAAAAAGGAAAAAAGAAAAGAAAAATATTGTTCACCTTTTCTTCTTAGAAAAAAATGAAATAAAATTGGAACATCTTTGGTATTTGTTTAGTTCTACAAGACTTTAAAACTTTTTATGAGAAAAACATTTAAAGAGAATTAATCCCTAAGTACTCATGACCCAACTTCAATAATTATCAGTGTAATTCCTTAGATCAAATACCAAGTCACAGTATTCATATTTCTCAAGATGTCATATGTAAAATATATTTCACAGTTTGTGAAATCAAGATTCAAATAAAGTCTACATTGTAATTGCTTGATATGTCTCAAGTCTTTTGTAATCCTCACTCTTTTTTCTTGTAATTTATTTGGGATGAAACTGGGTCGTTTTTCTGTAGAAGCTAGATTTTGATGAGGTGTCAATAAATATGTTCCTTTGATCTCTTATTCTTATTTCCTGTAAATTTTTTTGTGGCAGGATCTTGAAAGGCTAGATTAGATTCTGCTATTTTTTTTTCTTCTGCAAGACTGCCTCATAGGTCATGTTGTATTTTCCATCGGGAGGAGAAATGTTCTGGAATGCAGTTGACAAGGTGCTGTGACAGATGTTCCAAACATAATTGAGTCTAAGGCAAAAAGCCCAAATAATTTTAGTGTCCATAAACTTCTACAAGTCCCAAAACAGAAAATACTCTAATGTTTCATGTTAATGAAATACAACATTGCTTCTTTATAGCTATCTTCTTCACAGGTAAGTTTAATGATACCAATCAGATATAACTTGATACTTGAATTTTTTTGATACTGTAGAATAAACAAATCCACTAGGCTCTAGGTTAAAATGTATTGTTAGGTGGCTAAAAATAACAACTTTGTTTCAGAAAATAGTAACATTTAGTTGTCCTACGGAGTTCAGCAAATAGTTTTTGCTTTCTTGCGACAGAGTCTCCTTATGCAGCCCAGGATGGCTTCAAACTCCTGAGCTCCAAAGATCCTTCTGCTCCACCTCTTGAGTAGCTGAGACTACAGGCTTGTTCAGCCATACCTGGCTGTAGCAGATAGTTTTTGCTTCATGGATCACTTAAGAGAATACAGTCCAGGCAGGGTGTGGTGGCTCATGCCTGTAATCCCAACACTTTGGAAGGCTGAGGTGGGAGGACTGCTTGAGCCCAGGAGTTTGAGACAAGCCTGGGCAACATGGCAAGACCCTGTCTCTACAAAAAATACAAAAATTACCAGGGCGTGGTGGTACACACCAGTAGCCCCAGCTACTCGGGAAGCTGATGTGAGAGGATCACTCGAGCCTGGGAGATGAAGGTTGCAGTGAGCCGAGATTGCATGACTGCTCTCCAACCCAGGAGACAGAGCGGGACCCTGTCTCAAAAAAAAAAAAAAAAAAACCAACAAACAAACAAACAAAAAAACCCATATATATATATATTCCATATATTCCATAAGATGATGTCACTTCTTTTATACAGCTAGCATGTTATTGAATGTGTTCGATGCAAACATGACTTCTGTGTATTTTATATGTACTAGGAAAGCTTCTTAGTCAAAGACTTTTAATAGTAAATGCTTTTGTAAAGAAACCCCTTCTATTTTATCTGTCTATAAATCCAATTTTTATATATTGGATAGACTTCAGTGGAATAAAGCTAGACTGGAATTACTGTGTGTGACTTGGGGCTTAATAAAGGTTTCAATCAGATGACTTTAATTTTA
Organism: Hylobates moloch; assembly: GCF_009828535.3. Classification (NCBI taxonomy): domain Eukaryota; kingdom Metazoa; phylum Chordata; class Mammalia; order Primates; family Hylobatidae; genus Hylobates; species Hylobates moloch. The sequence goes on along the minus strand of NW_026652295.1, from coordinate 50,607,209 downwards.
TCCTTTTATTCTCAATAAATGTTTGCTAAATTAAACTAAATCCTACCTTCCAGTGAAAATGGCATGTTGCCTCAGTTCAGTCTGTTAGCTAATAGACTTATTAGCAAATGAAACTTGCTCAACACCTACTGTAAAGAAATGTGGCAATCAGGGAAATGGCCTTAAAGGTTAGCTAGATAATATTAAAATCCATTTAATTTTACTGGTTCCAAAGATGGTAAGTTTTACAATTGCAAATTTTAGTCATATGTTAGTTCAGGGCGCGGGGGGGGGGGGGTAATGTTTATATTAACACACATCTTTAACACAGCTATCAGATATACTTGCACTATATTACAGAACATAAATTAGCCTTGCCTCCTATCTTATCTCTGGCAAGCAGACTCAAAGCAGAGGTGCCTTTCAGACTTGAACCAGTTAGTATACTGTAAAATGCTGGGCACACTGTAAAGCACACATCTGTGAAGAAATAAATGAGATCAAGAACTCAGATGAATTTCTAGAAAAATGGAAAACTTAAGGATTCATGTATTGTCAAATACATTATTTTTTAGTTTAAGTTGAGAGCTTTTCCTACTAAGAACATCATTAGCAGGAAAATATGTAATGAAAGACTGAGCGTATGAATCCCACTGAGAATTGTATCTCTCTCTCTTCTCAAGAGTCTGCTTTATTATTGTAAACTCTAAGTACAGGTAATGGGAGGGGACCTGAGTTCTGTGGGGTATCCTTTGTTATTTAGTTTTCTAACTCTTGCCTAGCAGTCATTCTAAACTGACTTCAAGAGCTTCCCCTGCTCTGTCCAGTTGGCTTGCATATGCTGCTTGCTCTATCTGGAATGCCTTCTTCCTCACTTAGCTATTTCTATTCATCCTTCAAAATTCAGCTCAGGGTTCATCTCAGTCAGAAGCATTTTTCTACTTTTCTAATTGCCTCTTTTGTGTTCCCATAACACTTGTGCTTACTTTTATCACAACATTTGTACTGAAGTTGGCTGTTTCGTTTACTAGATTTAAGGCATCCAGGACAGGAACACATCTCAGTTACCTCTGTAACCATAAGGTCAAACACATTGCTTGATTTGTAGTAAAGGCCTGTCTAGGCCTCATCTGTCATGTCTATGGGACATCTATAAAGAGATATGGTGATCTACTGAGGTCCCTTTTCATGTGACATTCTGTGATTAAAAGTTTATCATAAATCACCTTGCAGGTTTGGTTATATCGAAGATCTAGTATTGTACCAGAGTCTCACACTATGCCAGGCTGATAATAGGTACTCAAAAATATTGGTTGAATCGACAAATAAAATGCCATGCGGATAATGTGTATCTGAAGGATGAGGAAAGGAAATGGGAGAAGTGTAATATAGACAGCATCTTTCTTCTCCCCTGTGTTATAGTGGAGCTCTAAACCATTCTTACTTTGATTTTGACAGTATGATCACAAAAACAAACTATTATATCTGGGATCGGCTGAGTTGACATTTGGTCAATTCAACTACTACTTGAAATAAGTAGGGCCTCAGTTGCCACCTCGAGGTTTTCCTTTTATTTTTCATAATCGAGTTTGACCTAAATATCACCTTCACTTGAATAGCTCATGTGTATGAGTGGCCCATGTCTTCATCATGTTACTCCCGTTTCACAGGTGGGATTAATAAATTATAAAGGCTAAGTGCTTAATCCCGTTCAGAGAACTACTGAAAGTTTAGGGGCAGGGGCAATTGCCTTTCTATCCTCCAGATTAATTTAATAAAAATAAATTCAGCCATTCATTTATGCAATAAATATTTGAGTCTAATATAAATTAATTCGTTTGGAATTATTGCATCCCTGATTCTTTAAGCCCCAGCCAGAGATTAGTTTCTCAGATGAACAATTTATTCTAAACCAAAGAAAGGCGTAGGGCAGAGACTACGTATTCCAATATGGAACAGTCTCATGGAATCTGCGCTGTCAAACTCTGTAACTTAGCTCAGTCTCTCCATTTGGACCGCACCGACGCCGCAGAGACGAACCCTCCAACTCCGCCAGGACCGCCTGCCAACATCCTACCCAGGGAATGACGCCTCGCGGGGCAGATGCGTCCTGCACCCAGGGCTCCTCAAGGTGTCGGCAGGGCCTGTCGGTGGGCCTGGCTTTTCGGCAGAAGGGCAATCAACAAGTGTCTCCTCTTGTCAGAGCTCCCTCCCGAATTTAGGCGCTGTGACAGCTTACCTCAATCTATGCTCAATGCTTCTGATAAAATCCCTCGAGAGGACCGAGACTGGTTCAATATACTCAGTGAGCCGAGAAGGGACATTTTCCCCGGCTGTCCTGCAAACCCTCCTCCTCACATCGAGCTCGGCGGGGGTTGGGGAGGCTCAGCAGGAAGGAATCCTGGGGAGAAGCCAGGGTTGGCACCCCCCGCACCCCGACGCACTCCTTCTCAGGCCAGGGCCCTCTAACGGGTGGCAGCCGTGAAGCTCTCACTCCTCCCAGAGTCCCCGCCAACCCCCAGCCCTAGGCCCGGCCCCTCCTGCACACCACGCTCCCGCCCCGCGGCGTCCACCCTCGAGCCCCCTGGCCAGGTTACCATGCTGGCGGGGCGGCCTGCTGCGCTCGAGGGGCTCTCCGTGCCCCCTCTGCACCGCCCCCCGAAGGAGGGGTGCTGGGTGTCCGGGTGTCTACTCCTGCCTGTCTCTGCAGCGGAGCTTAGCAGAGTTCTCGGTCGGAGAAGCGCACCAGGCAGCGGCAATAACTGCGGGCCCGGCGTACGGCAGCCATCTTCGCGGGGCAGGGGGCCAGATCAGGGCGCGCTGGGGTGGCGGCGGCTGCCAGGGACTCGGGGAGTGGAGGGACGCCCGTTGCCAGCCGAGGCGGGGGATTGTGCGAGCACCGGAGCGTCAGCGCTACTGGAGACCCCGGACGCCGCCGCGGAGCTGCCCCCTCAGCTGCGGAAACCTGCGCCGACGCGCCGAGCATGCGCAGTGCCGGTGCTGCCCCTGTGCGCGGCCCAGCCACCCAGCCCCGCGAGCTGCCTAGTGGAGGGCTAAGGGTCGCAGACTTACTGTGTGCGCGCGCCTGACGCGGGGGTGAGGCTGCTCGGGTGCCGAACCTCAAGCCCAACGCGCGTGTTGGGCTGAGTGAACACTTAAGCGAACTTGAACAAGCATTACCTCAAAAATGTTTACAACCCAAATTTTAGGGGTGGGCCCTTAAAGCAAGCCGCCCTGAGAAGCATCGAACTGGACGCTTGGGACAGTCGCTACAAAGTCCTCCGAGCCTCTGGCTAGAGTCCCACGCCAGGAATGCGGGAAAACAGTGAAATTTCTCAACAGTCACAGTTGTTATAACGACTAAAGTGTTTGAGAGTACAGAGAGACTGGAGGTTGAGGAAAAGACGCGCTTTGGTACCCAGCAGGAAGAAAGAGCCAACCCAAGGCAAGTCTCACTACAGATCCCATAATGCAGTGAGAAAAGGGCTTGCGATTCCATGGCCCTGAAACCCAAGTGCCCTGGAGACGGCGCCCGCGAGGCACTCTGGGATTTGTAGTTGGCCGCTCAGGTTTGAGTACCGGAACTTACACTTGGTCCTCGGCCCCACCTCTTAAAGCCCAAACTACCTGATTTCTTCTCAAGTGAACGTACTTGTTTATAAGGTGATACTTTTCTTTTACACAGTTTAAACCTTTTTACTATGGGTTTGCCTGTTCTGTGAGAACTGATAGGCTTCATAGCCTATAACCTTAATTTAGCAAACATTTACTGAGTTTTTAAAGTTTCTACTGGTGCCAGGAACTAATAGGCTTCCAAACATTCAACGAGTTTACAGAGTTTAAATTTCTAATCCATTCTGGAGAGATTAAAAATGCAGTAGATCGGCTGGGCGCGGTGGCCCACGCCTGTAATCCCAACACTTTGGGAGGCCGAGGCAGGTGGCTCACGAGGTCAAGAGTTCGAGACCAGCCTCACCAACATGGTGAAACCCCGTCTCTACTAAAAATACAAAAATTAGCCGGGCTTGGTGGCGAGCTCCTGTAATCCCAGTTACTCAAGAGGCTGAGGCAGGAGAATCGCTTGAAACCGGGAGGCGGAGGTTGCAGTGTTCGCGCCACTGCACTACAGCGTGGGCGACAGAGTGAGACTCTTTATCAAAAAAAAAAAAAATTGTAGTACATCTTTGGCACAGAAATGGAGGTGAAAGTGCTGGGGGAGGGGAGAGAGAGAGAGTGAAGGGGAGAGAGAACGAGCTACAATAAGGAAGTCCAAATGCCATGTTTTGTTTTGTTTGAGCCAGAGTCTCGCTGTCGCCCGGGCTGGATTGCAGTGGCGCCATCTCGGCTAACTGTAACCTCCGCCTCCTGGGTTCAAGGAATTCTCCTGCCTCAGCCTCCTGAGTAAGTGGGATTACAGCGCGCGCCACCAAGCCCAGCTAATTCTTGTATTTTTAGTAGAGATGGGGTTTCACCATGTCGGTGAGGCTGGTCTCGAACTCCTGACCTCGTGATCCGCCTGCCTCGGCCTCCCAAAGTGCTGGGATTACGGGCGTGAGCCACTGTGCCCGGCCTGCCATGTTTTAATATTGGAATCCACCCTTCGGATGCGTGTGCTTTTATTTGCACCCTAAGTCAGCTACCTATAAAAGATGGCTTAGTGTTTAAAAGAGGCCAAAAATTTAAGTTTTTTGTTTTAAAGGAGACTGTAGGGCTTAAATCTTTTTAAGGATAAATTTCCTCCCAATTAACTCCTTAAAATTGAATTTTGAAATTTAAATTGGGAGGAAAGGTTAAATCTAAGATTTATAATAGAATAAAATGATAAATGTGATTCTTTTACATGCCAAGAATTAAGTATTGAAATAGTGTCGGAACAAATCTGTTTCATTTAAAATGTTGAGTGCTAGTTTAAAATAGCCTGGTCAGTTACACAGATGGTTTCTTTTATTCTAGCAAGTAATTAAAGCTTAATAAAATAATATTTGTAAAGCTAAATTGAGCATTAAAATACTATTATGCTTCATAGCTACTAATTTTCTATTTTCAGTCAGTTCCACAGTATCCACTAGACCTCATTACAAGGTTATATTCTCATATTATATTTACAGGATTATAATTTCCTGAGGCCAAAACTACTGATCTAGGCTACTTACTAGCCTAGCGGACTCTTGCTAAAAGGTAGACCAAAACAGTATCTCTGTTTGCCAGGTAGATCTGCTTGGACAATTTGACTAAAACTGATCATTTTACTTTAGAAATTGCTTTTCATGGAAGTAGTATATGACTTGTTAGATTCCTTGTCGTGTCTCTGCCTTTTCACTGATAATGATTTTCAGTTTTCATTTGCCATATGGGCTGGCTGTTAAACAGGTAAACACAAAGGTAGATATCAATGTTATACATATGTCAAGTGGCCAGATGACCTTTTTCCACTTGGGAGAGGAAATCTAAAGAAGCTTGACTATCTTATATCTTGCATGTTTCTTCCACAAGATCAAGAGGAGAGAGGGATTCAGGCCTTGGTATAGATTTTTTCAGTAAAAAACAATCTTCAGTCTGTAGAATTCAAAAATAAAAATAGTGAGAAAAAAACTGATATGATCAGCTGGGAATTGTAAAGTCAGAGAACAGTTCACAAAGTGTTAAAGGGTTACTGCTTTATTGGGTTGCTTACAGCAGTGTGACCCAGCAACATTAGCACCAGAAACTCTGAGAGTGCAGCCCAGGAATTTGTTTTAACAAGTCCTCCAGGTGGTTCTGATGCTTCCCGCTAATGTTTAAGAACTGTTGGCTTAGAACAATTATGTAAATTTAAAATCAGGGACCTGGAAGCAACTTCTTTATTCAAACCGCTCTAGCCTCATAAGGATGATTTTAGGTAATGTCTACAATATCACTTATGACATAAATGAATGTGTTATAACATTACATGTTAGTGTTAGATTCCCTATAACTAGTTACAGAGGACGATTGTTGTGTAGAGGATATCTGACTAGAGTCAGTTTCCCACCTGGATAAGAGTCCAGTCTTTAAAACTACTGCTAACAACATAAAAACTCTTAAGAGTTCAAAGGAATGCTAACAGGCAATCAGTTGCGTTTTCATTTTATTTTTCTGTAAAGGTAACATGAAATTTGCTGTTTAACCACTTTGAATACAATTCAGTGGCATTGATTACTTTCACAATGTCGTGCCACCTCAGCTACGTTTTTTCAAATCAGAAAAATGTTTTCACAACGATTATCTTTAATTTAATGTGCTCAGAACGTCCATCGACAGCCTCCATTTCTAAGTCTTGATGGTTGATCGAGCGGATCTGCAACAAGGCGTTCGTTCGGAGTCGGAGATCGCCTTGTGGTCAGCGGGCGTTAGGGGTCCCTGGGCGCTGTACTGCCCTCGGCCCAGAGCTGCGCCTCGCGGCTCGGCTGCGCGAGCAGGGGCGAACCGGACGCAGTGCAGGGACGCGCAGGGCCAGCGAGGGGAGCTGCAGGGTAACTTTTCCCAGGGAAAGCGGTCGGTCGTCCCCAGTAGAAGCCACCCAGCCTTTTGTTTGTTTTTCTGCCGGAGGCTGGAAAACGGCCGGGTTCCTGCTGCACTACCATGCGCCGTGCGGCCCGTGCGACTCGCCGGACCTCGCGGGCATCCCTGCACGGAGCCCTCGGCCGGTCCTAGCAGGGATTGTCCCCATTTCCAGCTCCGGAGCGGGCGGCTGCGCCTCGCTCGTCGAGGAGCTGCGCTCACCGCAGGGGCGGGCCCCCGCCTGCGTTCGCGGCGCCAGTAAGTGGGGCTGCGGGATTTAGGGGCTTCTGCCGGGCGACCTGTCACTTTAGTAGCTGCTGGGCTGGGGCGGCGGGGAGACCCCTGGCCGTGGCCCCGCGACGGGTCGGAGGCGCAGGAAGAGGCTAATGGGTTATAGTTTCTTTCCGCGATCATGTGGGTCTCTCCTTCCTGGTATGAAAACTCGGAGCCTGGAGGAATTTGATGGGTGTTTATCTTTTAGTCTTAAGGAGAGGGAAGACCCGAGCCAATTTGAAGCCTCATTGCGGGGCACGTTGAGGACTTGCTCTCAGAATTTCCCTGACTAGGCCCTTGGCTGTCCCACAAGGGGTCTGAGCAAAAATCCTCGAGTACTTATTTGCAACCATTTTTTACTGGATGTCTTTCTGTTCTGATTTCTTTCTTACTAATCTGAGTGGCTGTTATGAGAAGGATATTGAAGGATTTTCCAGCACAACTGATTCTTTTGTAATGTTAACCTTTTAAAGTTTGACTTTGACACTAACATTAAGGAATTATATGTCATGTAGCTAATGCATCATTCTGCAGAGGAGAGTATTCCTTTTCACTTACAACTAAATAAGACCTGCTTTTGCTGGAGCTGTGCTAGGCTGAGGGAATTCCACACTGAATTTTACAAGCGGGATGGATTTCTCTAAGGTATTGGCGCTTGTGGGTTTGTTTTTTTTTTGGCCGGGAGAACTCTTTGTAGTAACAGAAGTTTGATAGTTACAGTTTTCGTTTCTCACATTTCCCAGTGAGTGGGGTTTCAGGGTGTGCTTCAATAGTGAATGGCACCATTGCCAAATATAAAGTTTAAATAAGCTTTAAATTTCTGTAGTCAACATATAAATTATTAAGAAGAATTTGTGTCTCAATCATATGCTGAACTGTGCTGGGAGTTAATATATGCATAAATATGCACATTTAAAATCGTTTCTGAACAATGCGCTACAATTTGGTAAAGACTCTTTAAGGCTTTCCTATCTACTTGAGGACCAGGACTTGTAAAACACTAGGAAGTAGGTGTAGAAAGGAAAGCAGTACTGGGATCCTTTATTTAAAATGACGTCCGGTACCATTCCCTATTCTCTAAGTGACCCTGCCCACTTTTTATTTCTCCCTTTCCACTTTGCCTTATCCCCTTCTCCAACGCCAAAACTGGTGGCCAGGCAGCAGGGAGACCGCCACATTTCCTAATGAAACCAATCTAGGTTCAGATGGTGGAGGGGTGTGCTGTGGAGGGTTGATGGAGCCTGTCTGATTAGGTAGACCCCTGCTGTCCTTGCCAAGGGAACTCAGCATTTAATCACAAAGAAAAGATCTTTTCACTGAAGTTTCTTCTCCACAGACTAAGTGTAAATGAACTACTAGGATATCAAACAATCCATTTAGCAGTTTTATTTATTGACTGTTCAACATCATCAGAGCCCTTTTTATACTTTATTGTTTGTTATTCTCATTGCTTTTTGAGGTTCCTAGTACAGTGGAAATTATGTTAATCTTGAAACATTGGAATTATCTTTAACCATCTTTTCCTTCCTTTCCTTCATCCTCTGTATCAATGAGTCATCAAGACCTTTGAAATATGTTTTATATAGATCCCTCCTTCTATATTCTAATCTAGTCCTCACTCTTCCTCTCCTGCAGTACTGCAACAGCCTCCCAAGGCTGACTCTTAGTAAGTTCTCATTAAATGTTTGCTGAATGAATGAATGAGAAGTGTCCCTCTGGTCTTTTCAGTGTTCTGTTGCCTGTCTAATCTTTAAAATGATCACTTCATCATATCTATCTGGACGTGCAACCTTCAGTTTCTCTCCATTATGTACTATCTCAAGTCTAAAATAATATGCCTGACTTCTCAAGGCCTATCATAATCAGCATTGCCCTTCCTATCTAAAATCCTCTTTTCATTTCAGCATGCATCTCTGCACGCTAAGCAGTCTGGCCTTCTTGCTGTCCTGCTAATGGTGCCAGGCTTCTTCCCACTGCAGTGTCACTGCTCACAGTGCTTTCCCTAGAAACCACCTCCCTTCTCTTCACTCTCCTGTGCGACTCCTACCTGTCCTCAGAGGAGCCTAACTCTACTTCTCTTATAATATTTTCTCTTTCTAGTTCTCAAGATACTTGCTTGTTAGCCCTTCATTATACTGGCTGTACTGATCTCCAATTGGTTTAGATTAGTTTAAGCCTCTTTAGGGCCGGAGCCACTTTTTATGCATGGTAATGTGGTATTGTGGGCTTTGAAGTACAGCAGAATTGGGGCAAGGGCCTGACTCCACTTATTAGTTGTGTGGCCTTCTGTAATTCTCCTACTATTAATCTCATGTGCAAAATAGGGAAAATGCCCCCCCCCCCAGTTTCACCCCCAAGTTGTGGTGTGAAGATGGTCTGTAGTGCCTACCCATAACTGGCATATACATGATAAAGGTCTGCTTATCCCTTGACAGTAACTTAACAGAGTCCAATTCCTGAACACTCAGCGTGGAGGCCTAGAGAACCAGGGTAACCATGCAGTGAATGCTTAGTAAGTATTATCCTGCCCTTACTTAAAATGGCTTGAGCTTAGGTTATTCCTGGCTGCAGCTCTGCTTCTGGGATCTGTTGCTGTTTTTCCATCTGAACCTTGCCAGGAACACTACTGCTTAAAAAAAATTTTTTTTTTTAATACTGCTTCTCTTGCAGCAGTCTCCTCCGTTTCATTTTGTAGGATCTTGCAGAGTTGGAGTGGTACCTAACCATTCTATTGATGTCTACCCTTATAAAATGCATTTTTCTGCTTGTGGGATCTATGTGAGTGTGTGTATTTGCCTGGTGGTTCCTTGGGAGAATTCTGGGTATAATGACCTCTCTGTGTATGTTGATCTGAAAGCCTGTGAATAGTATCTCATTTAACTGTTGTCTTTCACCTGTGGTCTTTGATGACTGTGGCTTTCTGAGAAGGGCCTATGTTTAGAGTGTTAGAAATCTCCTATCTGTGAACCTCAGTGTTTATGATTGATGTGGTTGACAGGGAGAATGCGCAAACAGAGGTGTGTGCCGGATGACTTATACACATGTTTTGGGATTATAGTGTAATTGTGTCTTAGTTTGTGGTTGTGCTTACCTTTGAAATACAGTTTTAACTTCCTTATAAAAACACATGTATTCTAGAAAATTACCTAGTAAAAAGAATTTGGTGAAACAAATCATTTTCTGGGGCAAATTGCATTAAAATGCTAAGGAAATGTGGCAGGAAGAAAATCAGAGATGCCTTTGATTGCAGCCAAAGAAGTAAAAGCAGCAGCTCAGGTCTACCTCAAGGTGGTAACCAAGGTTGATGTGGGCATCCTCAATCTGTCTGCTCCTAGTTAACTGCTGTCCAATATTAGGAAATACTACTACTCAACAGGTTTTAGGGAAACACTCAACCCAAACGGAAGGCTTCTATTCCTGATTTTCTTCCAAGGAAACTGAACTATCCTTGCACATTAAGTACCTGACTCTCTGTGCTTTGAAAGTTGAAATCTTCCTGGGTGGGAAGAGTGTCTTGTCGTGGGACTTACCTGAGCAGGCTGAAATCAAATCCAACATATGTTGACATGTGAAGTCATGTTTGAGTTTGAGGTTAGCACGTCTTCAAACATCTGCTCCCCCTTTTTTTAAACGATATGGGCTCAGGATTAGCAAAATATTCATACGCTTTTTACTAAGGGGCATGTGGGGAACATTTGATACATCTTTAGTTGGCTATAAATGTATTATATTCACACATTTAAAAAAATATGCTACTCTGAAGATAACAAGGATTCTGTTCTTCTTAGTTGGATCTCATCTGTAGAGTGAGAATGTCAAGTAATCATTAAGGTCCTTTACAGAAAAAAAAACTTCTAACTCTATTGTCTGAAGTTTCTTCAACATTAGGCTTTGAACATAGGTCCTAATGAATTTAGCATTCAAATCTATGTTAATTAGCATTTAGTTATATTTTATCTTTAAATAAGCTCATCATGGCTGCTATAAAAGATAATGCCTCCAAACCAAAAGATAAAGTATTATAAGTGTGATGTCCAACTATATTTGACAATATCATGAAAGTAACTATCTGCATGAACTTGTAGTTCCTAGCAGATGATTGTCATCCTAACTCACTTTTTTTGAAATGAAAGGGCCACAATAGTGCCTTGCTTTTCATTTGGTGCTTTTCCCACCATGTCAAGAACCCTTAGTAGCCACTTGATAAATGTATAATGATGGCCCAGAGCTTATGAGAACCACGCTTTTTTTTAGGAGAGATCAGTGTGAGTTATTTTTTACCTTTCTATAGGTGAAGCATGACCTGTGATAAAGTATTGATAACATGTGACTGCCCTTGTGACTACCATAAAAGATAATGCCTGCGAACCGGAAAGGAAAGTACTATTGTATAATGCCCAAATACATATTTGGCAATATCATGAAAGTTACTATCTGCATGAACCTGTGGTTCCCAGAAGATGGTTATTAATGGTTTTGCCCTCTTGGACATTGCCTTTGCTTTGAAAGAGAATTTACTAGAGAATGATTTAACTGAGACAGAGGGGAGTGAGAAAAATATATACATGCCTTCATGTGATCTTAGCTGTTGAAAAGCAGGTTTTTTGCTAAATTAATGTAAAAGTTTTTAGAAGGAGTCGTAATTTTGGTACCCTAGTCCCAATACAGTTGTCCAGTTTGCAAAGAAGTGGGGCGTGACGGGATGGCAGTGAGGGTGGACGTGGTAGTATAGGAAAATCACCTATGGTCAGGATTGCCTTTTAAAGCTCCGTAAGTTGTTCATTCATTAGTTAATTCATTCAGCATGTCTTTATTGTGAGTCCATACTTGTGCCAACTATGCCAGTTCTCTGGGAACTGAGTACTGGGAATACGGTTGTGAACATAACAACGTTTCTGCCCTCACAGAGCTTATATTCTAAGGTTAAACACAGCTCGTATGTAGCCCTGTAACCTGGGGTAAATGAGGGCTCTATGGAGAGTACTAAAGTGCTTCTGCTTATTTGGGGGATTTCCTCATTTTCAGGGCTTGACAAACTATGGCTTGTGTGCCAGTCCTTCCTGCTGCCTGTTTTTGTAAATAAATTGGTACTGGAACACAGCCATGCCCATGTATTTACATATTGTCTTTGACTGCTTTCATTACATATTGTCTTTGACTGCTTTTGTGCTACAATGGCAGAATGGAGTTGTGATGGAGATGGAGAGCCTGCAAAGCCTATCCTGTTTACTGACCCTTCACAGAAAAAATGTGCTGATCTCTGCCCTATTTTATTTTTACATTAAGCCTTTACTTCCTTTACTTTAATTCATTTTGATTTTTTGTATACAGGCTAGCAAAGCATCTTACACTGAGATCAGCTCCTTAGTCAAATGTGTTGTAATAGTATACAGATACTGATAACATGTGGCTGTCCTTGTGACTACCGTAAAAGATAATGCGTTAGAACCAGAAAGGTAAAGTATTATTGTGTAATGTCCAGCTACTTATTAGCCAATATCATGAAAGTTACTATCTACATGAACTTGTGATATGCTCTTAGTCACTCCCCTATCTTCACTATCCCTTATCTTGCCCACCCCTGAAACACAGGCAAGCAGGACTATTGCCACCCTCGGCAGTTTTCATTAAGCTGGGGACTCTCGTTCTAGCTCATCTACAGTTTAACACATGGCAGGGTAAAGGTTTGTTTTTCTGGCTGTTTTTTTATTATTATTTTTTTAACATTTCGCCTTTACTTCAGTTCTTTACAGTCCACCAAAGCCAACTATGTGTCCTAGTTTAAAAATCATCTGCAAGTGATTGCAGAACTCTTTTAAGGTTCAAGGTGTGAGCACCTTTGATATTGTAAGAGAAGCGACAGGGAGTTGTGGAAGCTTCTCATGGGATTAAGGACCTAGTGCAGGACGAGTTCTTTTTTCAGAAGCTGGGATTGAAAGAGGAGAGGGATGGTAAAGGTATGAAGCAGTTTCTGGGGCACAGAAGAAGGCGCATCATGTAACGGATTATCTTCTCTTGTTAACATCCAGTTGATGCAATAGCTGAATGCATCTTTAATTCACTCCTCTGTCAAGGTAAAGACAAAGCAAGATCCATGTAAAGAAGGTCCTTTTGGCTTTGTAACTGCTATTCCTTATGCAGAAAAAAAGCAGTAGTCCAAGAGGCAAAATGCTTAAAAGATTTGCTTGCTAAAATGTACCAGAGGCAGAAGAATTAGGTCCAGGAGAAAAATATAAACCCAGATATACTATTTCTAGTACCTTTTTAAAAGAAATTAACAATATTCACTGACTTTTGTAAAGTTAGGACACATTCAAACCTAGAATACGAAGTGTAATTATAAACCTGTAAAGGTAAAATGGAACTCAGAAGTACCATGAGAAGGGTCATCTAATGATTTTGCATATAATCCACTTTTCCTAGGAGGATAAATGAAAGTAACAGAATCTTTTCAATGTAAGATAATTAATGCAAAGGGAGACAAGCTCCTTTTAAGGAACTGAATGTTGTCAGTGGGCCTGGTAAACCACAACTCCCAGAGAACCCCAAGTTTGCTGTAATTTTTTGTCTCCTGTCTTAGAAAATGTGCAATGATGGCATTAATTTATTGATTAAGGTTTCAAAATAAAGAATGAACTACAATTTTCCCTGCCCCTTGCCTCCGTGTTTTAGGCTGTGAATGAGCAAGGCACCTGATGCGAGCTGCTGGCCATGAGCAGATGTTCTTTGCCTCCACCGAGGGTTGACGCTGAGGGGAGAGAATTGGGGCAAATCACAGGAAGCTTTTCCCCAATGTCACCTAGCCAGGAACATCATAACATTGACTTCAAAGGTTTGCTGGAACTCTTTGAAAGAGAGATAAAGCTGTCTTTCTTTGTTAGTTGAGTACAGCCTTACCCAAAGGCCAAAGGCCTGATCTGACCGCACGGAGGGGGACTTTCTGTGATTCTCTGAGACTCAGTCATCCTGGCATTGTTGTGGGAGGGCCCAGGCTGTCTGCCTGCCCCAGCTATTCTGTGGTATTCACTGTTCTTCCACTTCAGAACTTCAGAACTTTTAGTTGGGCCCAACTATTTTGTGTATGACAAAATAGAAGCACTGAGAATTTTGAGATACTTAGCCAAGGTGGTACAGAAAATAAATAGCAAAGACTAAAACTCACATTTGGGCCCTTCAAACAATCTTTGAGGACTTGCTACCGCAAGTGGAGTGAGAACACAAAGATGAAGCCATCTTGGAGAGTGTCAAGGCTGAAGCAGAGGGTACACCTGCAGGTCACTGCCACGGGGAAGGGGCTGGCAGTGAGGTGAGGACAAGGCACTATGGCATCAAGGGAGAGGGCCATTCTCGGGTCTATATGTGTAGGTTGGGGCAGGAGGCTTGGAAGAGGTGATGTGTGAGCTCGAAAGAGAAGGAATCGATGTTTAATGTTTACTGGGGCCTGGCTGAGGCACTGGGGCACTTGTGTGTCTCTTGAAAGAAAGGTGTGTAGCATACAGGGTCCTTCGGTGGCACTGTCTTCTCCGCTAACCTTTGTTCATGTGATGCAAAAAGCAGAAACATTTATCCATTTTTTTTTCTTAGACAAATGCTAGCTCGATTCCTGATACAGAGTCACAGAATCACACAGTTTTAGAGGAAGAAACCACCTTAGAGCAAATCCAATGCCCTAATTCCACCGAAAGTAAACTCAAGGACCAAGAGACGCCCCGAGGCACAGCAGATCAGTGCTGAGTGGAAACTGGAACCAGTCCCTCACTTAGCCTCCACTGTGGGCATGTTGGTGCTGCCAATGGCTCCAATGGATTCACTGATGTTTGATTGCAGAATGAAGCCAACTAGAACATAGCCATATCATTCATTTCCATATTTGGGCTTTGAGATACAAAGTATTACTTCTGTTCCTCTCATTTTCAGATCCTCCAAAGATTTCATGATCTTTTGAAACCTTTCCCTTAAGTTTGGTGCAGTCAGCCTGGGTTCCTGTCTCAGTTCTGCCACATTAGTCATATAATCTAGACATGTAACTTGTGTCTCAGTTTCCTTCTCTGTAAAATAGGGATAATTGTAATAGTACCTGCCTGGTAGAATTATGAGGATTAAATGTCTAATATATGCATAAGCACTTATAACAGTACTATGCACATACTAAGTACTAAAATTATCATGTTTTGGGCATATTTGATATATGAGGGTGCTAAGTGTAGATTCGTTATAGTGAATGATTTATCCAAGTTAATTCTTGGAGTCAAAGCAGAATTTAGAAATACTGCAAGTTAGAAATACATGCTAATTCTCAAGGTAATGGACAGGCTGCTACATTCCATTCACTTCTCAAGCAGTGTTAACTGTCTGTACCAGAAGCTGAATTTAAATGCTGTCAGGGCAGAGAAGGAAAATAAAAGACTCAAGGAAGCTGGGTATGTGCTTGTCAAACAGTAAGAAATTGCTCTTTTCTTCTAAAAAAGAACAATTTTTCTTCTCTTCCAATTTTTCTTTAAGTATAAGGTTGTTTTTGTTTGTTTTTTTTTTCTGGCTTTTACTTTGTCACTTTTGTTATAGGCATAGGAACAGAGAAATATTTTTCATCCAATAAAACAAGTGGCTATGAAGGCACACAAAAAAAGGACAGCTAAAAAAAAAAAAATGGCAAGTGGCAACAGGGAAAAATGGGGACTGTGGTGAGCTGCAGAGCACACGCCCAGCCTGAAGAGGTAGGGACATTTCTTCCACTTCTTATTACCGTGAAGGGCTAAGGACCCCAGGTGGTTAGCCCTTCAGTGTTTCCAGAGAAGCTCCAAATAGGGATTTATATAGGAAATTCTCTATTTTTTTTTTTTTTTTGAGACAGAATCTCACTCTGTCCCAGGCTGGAGGACAGTGGTGCGATCTCTGCTCACTGCAACCTCTGCCTCCCGGGTTCAAGCAATTCTCCTGCCTCAGCCTTCCGAGTAACTGGGATTACAGGCATACACCACGATGCCCGGTTAATTTTTGTATTTTTAGTAGAGACAGGGTTTCACCATGTTGGCCAGGCTGATCTCGAACTCCTGACCTCGTGATCTGCCACCCTTGGCCTCCCAAAGTGTTGGGATTACAGGTGTGAGCCACTGTGCCCAGCCGAAATTCCCTATTTTTAAATCTGGGATTCAGCCCCCAGAGTGCCAGTGTGCCATCTCTGGTCCACACAGCATGGAATCTCCATATGCTAATGTCGTATACTCAGAGATTTCAGGCTAGAATTGTCAAGTCTTATTCACTGTGCAAAGTTAAAGAAAAGTATGCTTGGATAAAGAAAATATACACCATGGAATATTTTGCCGCTATAAAAAAGTATGAGATCATGTCCTTTGCAGGGACATGGATGAAGCTGGAAGCCATCATCCTCAGCAAACTAACACAGGAACAGAAAACCAAACACTGCATGTTCTCACTCATAAGCAGGAGTTGAACAATGAGAACACATGGACACAGGGAGGGGAACAACACACACCAGGGCCTGTTGTGGGGTAGGTGGGGCGAGGGGAGGGAACTTAGAGGACGGGTCAATAGGTGCAGCAAACCTCCATGGCATACGTATACCTATGTAAGAAACCTGCACATTCTGCACGTGAATCCCGGAACTTAAAGTAAAATAAAAGAGATGAGTACATTCTGTATTTTAAAACAGAATGTCCTTGTTCACTGGGTAAGTAAGCACAGATTTCTGATTTCATTTCTAAAACACCCAAGTTTGAATGAATGAACACCGCTGCTGTGTAATTTAGATGATTGTATAAGTCTTTGGGATGTTTTGCTGGGGAGTGGTAGGCTAAATAATAGCCTGCAAAGATACCAGGTTCTAATCCTTGGAACCTGTGAGTGTTACTTTATATGACACAATGGACTTTGCAGATGTGATTGAATCAAAGAATCGGAAATGGAGAGATTATCCTGCAGTCTCTTGGTAGGCCTTAAATGAAAACACAAGTCCTTATAAGCGAGAGACAGAGGAAGATTTAAAAACAGAAGACAAGAAAATCTGATCCTAGAGGCAGAGATTGGAGTGATGTGGTCACAAGCCAAGGAGTGCTTGCAACCACCAGAAGCTGGAAGAGACAAAGCATGGATTCCCTCTAGAGCCTCTGGAGGAAGGGCCAGCACCTTTAGTTCAACTCAGGAATACTGGTTTTGGACTTCTGACGTCCAGAAACCTGAGGGAATAAATTTCTGCTATTTTCAGCCACCAACTTTGTGAAAATTTGTTGGAGCAGCTGTGGGAAATTAATATAACTGACAAGGAAAACTTTGTATAGTTTAAAAAATTTTTTTTGTTATTTATACCTGGATCAGAATATGGATAAGTGACATGTCCTTAACAGGAAAAATTAGCTGTAGTTTAGAAATTGGTGGCCCAGAGCCTTCTTTGAGATTCCTAGCCAGTGATCCACAAAGTGACTCCTTCCTTGTGCACCGGTAGCACTCTCATCTCCACTCCATGTAGGAACTTAATCCAGTGTCCATGTCTCCTGGTCATTTGTGTATTTCCCACCTCTCCAACTGTGTGAGAAGTCCCCAGAGGCCAGATCTGCCACCCACAGCTCTGTGGATCTTATATCTCGGTACTGAACGTAGGGCCTTATACTTAATTTTTCACTTGAGTGATGCTTTGTTGACACTTTAGTGTCTTAAGCATATTTCAGATATTGCTGTATATCAAAAATGCATATTTATATGCTTTTTTAAATTAAAAAAAAATTTTTTTGAGACAGGGTCTCACTGTGTTGCCCAGGCTGGAGTGCAGTGGTGTGACCTAGGCTCACTGCAACCTCCACCTCCCAGGCTCCAGCAATCCTCCCACCTCAGCCCCATAAGTAGCTAGGACTAACTACAGGAATGCATCACCACACCCAGCTAATTTTTGTATCTTGTAGAGATGGGGTTTTGCCATGTTGTCCAAGCTGGTTTGAACTCCTGGACTTAAGCAATACGCTCACCTGGGCTTCCCAAAGTGCTAGGATTACAGGCGTGAGCGACCACGCCCAGCCCATATAATTTTATAAAATAAATATGTCACATATTTTCATATATACTTATATATATTTATAACATGAATATTATATTTATATGTATGTGAAATATGTGTGTATACACACACACACACACACACACACACACACACACACAAATGTGAGTAAACCTCACAACCATAGAAGAGACAATAGTTGGCTTTTTTTTAACAAATTGTAAAGAACCCAACAGTAGAAACTGTCTTCTACTTGTGGACTGAGGTCTCAATGGAGTGACTTATGGGTAAAATATTATGCTGCCAGTGTGTGGTCTCTGGTCTACACAGTGTGAAATCTTTGTATGCTAATGTCATATACTCAGATTTCAGGCTGGAATTGTGATGTCTTGTCAAGTATCAAATTTTTGATACTTGCCTGCTTCTTTCTTTAAAGCACTGATTCTGTAGATGTAGATGTCTCCCATTAAGTATCAAAGAAGGATGTATTAACATTAATACACTAAAAATAGTCATTAGAGTGCTGAAACCTTTTTTCCTGTTAGAACTCCAATTGAGGCTGGGCACAGTGGCTCCCACCTGTAACCCCAACACTGTGGGAGGCTGAGGCAGGCAGAGTGCTTGAACTCAGGAGTTCAAGACCGACCTGGGCAACGTAGCAAGACCCCCGTCTCTACAAAAAATACAAAAATTAACCAGGCCTGGTGGTGCATGCCTATAGTCCCAGCCAATCAGGAGGCTGAGGTGGGAGGATTGTCTGAGCCCATGAGGCTGCAGTGAGCCATGATCACACAACTGCACTCCAGCTGGGAGACAGAGCAAGACCCTGTCTCACAAAAAGAAAACAGAACTCAGCTTGAGAGTTCTGTGTTTGCCTTGGTTGCCTTTGAATGAAGCTCTGTGGCTATCTGTAGTAAATGTCACTATGGATGGCATGCAGAGTGGTCCCCATGTTGGGCCCCACTTGTCATGCAAAGTGGAATCTTTTCATGTTTCCCACCTGCCATGTTACAGGCACATGACTGGATTGCACAAGGTCACACAGCTTCAGCTAGCTAGTTGTCCAAGCAACCTGGAGTGATACTGAGGGCCGTTTTTGGACATTCTTTTACCACAATAGGTTTGTATCTTATTTGCATCTTATTTTCTTTCAAAATGGAAGCAGATAATGGAAAGCAAATGAACATTAGGCTAATAGTTACTTCTAATTTGTCTCCAGCTGTACACCTCTTTCAGTCTTCAAAACTATGCTAACCATAAAGGTCTATCTGTCACCTCCTGTAGAGAATTTTGTATTTTGTCACCTTAGTAAGTATAGCCCACTGTATCAGGAATGCCTTCAGCTGTACTGGATAGATTAACAGTGACTTCTTCAACAGAGACCTTCAATTAGGTTGTAGAACAATAAACCCAAAGGCATATATTTTCAGGGTTCAAGCAGCAGCTCACTGATGTCATCAAGGACTCAACCTCTTTCTATGAATACATCCTCTGCAGCTGGGATTCTCATCTTTAGAGCTGATGCCTCGTAGTCGTCTCTGCCTCAGCTCTAAATATCACAGCTTTACACAGCCATGTTCAATGCAGCTTCTTTGTCAACTGTCTTTATTAGGGAGTAGATTCCTTCTCAGAAGCTCTTCTTCCTCACCAGCTCACTTCCCTTTCATTCTCATAAGTCCAAGCCATGGCACCACTCCTAAACAGATTTTAATAAGGAAGTAGAATTCCTTTGCTTGGCTTAGATCTATCATAGTTCATGCCCTGGGGTGGCTGCTGTGCCTGAGTATGCCGAATCCTGAGTAAAATCAGGGTTCTGTAAACTAAGCAAGAAGAGGAGCATTGCTATGGAGTAGAGCAGCGAAGGCGCCTACCATGGCTCCCTTCTTTTTTCTAGCGCATTGTCCATCGCCCTATTTTCCCAGAGCAACAGTAAGTTTTTGTTCTTTACTTTCAGATTATGACATGAGTCATCATATTTGGGCCACCACGAAAAGGATGAATAGCTGAACAATACCATTCTGAAATGTATTTAACCACATCCTGCTAGGATATGCTCAGATTGGACTATGAGCTGACTGGTGCTTCTTGTCTAATGCTAGTTTGGCTAATACCATTCACTTTTTTTCAGTATGGGAAATAATTCACTAATGTGAATAATAGAAAGCTCAAAGAGTGGTCATGGTTCTGTTCTCTGGAACCATACCTAGTGTAACTAACCCTTCTCTCTGATGTCCCTTTGTATACTTGGAACAATTATCATGGCTTTACAAGTCTCCTTTGCTTCCAGCATCCGGTGTTTCATCTACCCTTCTTGTACTTTCATTTAGATGCCTCACTATATTCTTTAATATTTCTCTTGAAGTTTGGCCTCTGGAACAGTAAACCAAGGATGTGGTGGGACTATTGCATTCCTTGTTCTGAACACAGGCTGCCTTATTGAACAACTCCAGTGGGCACCTTTCACGTTGTGTTCTATGTGAATGGAGTACCCTGGAGTTACACAGTGTATCAGCCTTGTCTGAATGCTGTGTTCCCAATAAGAACTCCAATAATACTCTATCTTTGGGGAAAAATAAAACAACCTTAGATCTATTTGCTTATTGAGCATCTCCAGTGAGAGGTTTGGTAAATACCTCAAATTCAGCCCCTGAGAAAACAGAACCCACACCTCTGTACATTGTCCAAATAACACAAAAACACACATTCCGTATCTCAAACCCATAGTCTCCTGTTGTATCTAAGACCCAGTCCAGTGCTTTTGTTTGGGCCTTCATCATATTTCACCTGGGCTATTGGAGTAACCTCCTAATTAGTCTCTGCCTCTGATCTCTGTATTCTAACATCTATGTAGTCTCCAGAGGGATTTCATTCATGCTGTTTCTCTGCTTTACAAACTCTGAGGAACTCCCTTCTGTAGGATAAAAATCAGACTCCTGTGTGAGGCCAGGTGCACTCACGCCTGTAATCCTCCCACTTTGGGAAGCCAAAGTGGGAGGATTGCTTGAGCCCAAAAGTTCAAGACCAACCTGGGCAAAAAAAAAAATAAAGACCTCATCTCTTAAAAAAAAAAAAAAAAGAAAAAATGCCTGGTAATGTACACCAAGTACTCCCAGCTACTTGGGAGGCTGAGGTGGGAGGATTACTTGGGCCTAGGAGGTTGAGGCTGCAGTGAGCTGTGATTTTCACCACTGCACTCCAGCCTGGGTGACAGAGTGAGACCCTGTCTCAAAAAAATAACAAAACAAAAGCAAAAACAAAAAACTCCTTCATGACACACATACTCGTTCATAATTGGGCCCACCCTAACTTTCTAGCTATTTCCTGCAATTTGCCCCATCGCCCTCCATTGAATTGGTTTTACGCCCTAGCCTTGTACCCAGCCCTGGTTGCACATTAGACCTGGAAAACTTTCAGAACTCTCAAAGCTCAGCCCCCATCCCAACCTGCTTCTTGGGGCTGGGGCTAGGCATGAGTAAATGTTAAAGGTTCTCTAGGTGATTCTGTATTCAACCAGGGTGAGAAACACTAGGCTGTGCCTGCCCTCTTGTGAACACACCAAGCTCTTGTATTCACCAACATTTTTACAATTTCCTCCACTTATAATTTCTTTCTCTCCTTTTCTGTGTAAGAAAACCTTTTTCATTTTTTAATATCTCAATACTGCCTCTTCTCTGAAGGACTGTCAGATCTCTCTCCTCCTCCCAAGAGTTGGTTGCTGTCTACTGCATTCTCATAGTAGTTTCTACATTTTTTGTGTATCTGTCAGTTGTGAGTGATTTAAAGGAGAGACCCTAGCCTTATCCATAATGTGCCCAAGAGCCTTACATAATGCTTAGCATCTTATTAAAGTTTAAATAAAATTATACCACGTGCCATCAATGCTTGAAGAGACACTAGTCTGATCCATTGTATAATAGTTAGGTAATTACCTGAAGTAGCATTAGACATTAGAAAGTAACTGCCATGGTATGGTGACAGTCATATCTTGCCAGAGTAATTAGATTTTGTTCCTTGATAATATGACAGACTATAACAAGGAGGAATTATTGGGGTGACTGTGCATTGAATGAATGACCCACTCTATCTGGATTTCAATGAAGCTCTTAATTCTTTCACAGATAGCTTTCTCAGTGATAATCTAGGAACCATTGTTCCAATCGTACAATTTAAGTTGATGAGGAAGGGACATTAATTATCCAAAAAAGGCTTTATTATTAATGACTGATATAAATCAGTAGTATAATGCCATTGCAGAAAGCATGAGGGAAGCCCACATGCTACTGTAGTATAGGTTACTATTAAGTTTTGGTCACCATAGTTCATCAAGGAGATGGAGAAATGTGTGAGGATTCAGAGATGAATGCCAAAGGTAATTAAAGGAGTGGAAAATGCTTCCTCTGAGAAAAGGTCATGTAATTAAGGCAGGAGAAAGCTGAGAGACACACGCTTGATTACTCATTTCATGTGCATAGATGTTTTTATGACATAGCTTCTTTATGTCCACAGAAAACTAGGCAGAAGAAATTTGCTTAAATTAGAATATGCAAGTTTTGGTTGGACATGAAGAAAAATATTCTAACTGGATTACAAAATGCAGATCTGATCATGTTAGTCCCTAGTTAACAAAACTTTAGTTGACTTCCCATTGTCTATAGGGCAGAGCCTTCTTTAAAAAATAAAAATTAAAAAAAGACATTGTTTATTAGTTGGCTGATTTTTTTTGACAAATCAAGCTTCCAGTGATTTTTTTTTTTTTAGGTAGATGACATACAACAATGGTTTGAGAGTCTTAATTTGTTGGAAAGTGAAATAATGAATGATGGAGGATTCATACACAGATGTGTCTCAACTTAGAGTGGGGTTACGTCCCTGTAAACCCATTGTAAGTTAAAAAATCATTGTCAAAAATACATTTAATACACCTAACCTACTGAGCATCATTGTAAGCCTAGCCTATCTTAAACATGTTCAGAACACTTACATTGGCCTATAGTTGGGCAAATTATCTAACACAAAGCCCATTTTATAATAAAGTGTTGAATATCTCATGTGTATAATGAATACTGCACTGAAAGTGAAAAACAATAGTTGTATGGGCGCTCGAAATATGATTTCTACTAAATGCATGTAGCTTTGGCGCCATTGTAAAGTCAAAATATCATAAGTCAAACCATCGTAAGTTGAGGACTGTGTATGCTATATGAAAAAAATAGTTGAAGATAAATATTAAGAAGAAAAAGGGGAAAACAAACGCAGAGCCAAAATTGCTTGTGCTGTGGTCCAAATATACTTTTTGGGTTAAGGCACAGCCTGAATCCAATCTATTCCATAATACAGTAATCATGAAGTGGAGGAACCGTGGTATATGATAGTGTTCTGTCTTCTCAACAAGTTGTATTAAATAAGTCTGCATTTGTATGTTTTGATCTAAGATAAAACATTTAAGATGCCTGTATCTTTAAAAAATTTCCCTCTTCTACCATTTTAGAGATAATCGAAAATTTTAATCTATAATAATTTTAAATTTACATAAATTGCAAGAATACCAAAAGAATACCCATAGATCCTATCTTAGTCTGCCTGGGCTACCATACATAACATAATAACATAGACTGGGTGTCTTAACAGAAATTTATTTTTTTCACAGTTCTGGAGGCTGGAGAGTCCAAGATCAAATGGTTTGGTTTCTGGTGAGGGCTGTCTTCCTGGCTTTTAGATGGCTGCCTTTTTCCTGTGTCCTCATGTGCTAGGGGGTGTGGGGGAGAGGTACAAGACACTAGCCCTATTGTATCAGACCCCTACCCTTATGACCTCTGTAGCCTAATTACCTTTCCATAGGTCTGTCTCCAAATACAACCTCCAAATACATTGGAGGTTAGGGCTTTAACATGTGAATTTGGAGGAGGGATATCATTCCGTCCACAGCATACCCTTTACCCAGATTTACCTGTTGTTAACATGTTACCCCATTTGTTCTCCCCGCAGTGCACACAAAATTTTTGTTCTACCCACTTGAGAATAAATTGCATACATCATGGTCCTTTACCTGTAAACCCTTCAGAGTGTATTTCCCAAGAATGAAACTATGTTCTTACTGAATCACAGGACGGTAACTACAACTATAATAACTTTAACACAGATAAATATTTTTATCTAATCTACTGTCCATGGTTTCAGGATGAAACTGCTCCACCTCAGATCATCAGGCATTAGTCTCCTGAGGAGCAGGCAACCTAGATCCCTCCCATGGGCAGTTCACAGTAGGGTTCGTGCTTCTGTGAGAATCTAATGCCACGGCTGCTGATCTGACAGGAGGTGGAGCTCAGGCAGTAATGCTCACTTGCTCACTGCTCTCCTCCTGCTTTGTGGCCCAGCTCCTAACAGGCCACAGACTGGTTCACAGCCCTGGGTTTGGGGACCCCTGCTTTATTGCATTTTCTTCTCCAGTATAGAATCCAGTCAAAACCTGTATTTTAAAAAATGGCATCTGGGTTCCTCCATAAACAAAACTCTGCCAGCTCTTTCCATAAGCTCCCCCTTTCCCACCCCCTAATTTCAAGCCCTGTCTCTTAGTTTCTGCTTCTTGGAATGCTAGAACCCCATTTGCCCTACAAAACACCTACTTTTCTCTTTTTTAAGACAATCTTTTATGAAGATTTTTCCTGCCCTCCCTAAGCCCAGATGGAATTAACCCAGCTGGAAACCAAGAGGGCTTTCTCCTTAATTCCCCTCCACATCCTGTGCCCTAAGCATACTTGAAATATCTTAGTTTGTATTCATGAGTGGTACATATCTGCTTCCCCCCTCCCATCCACACCCCCATCCCCTGCCAGGAGACTCTAAGCTCTTTAAAAGAAGGGACCATATTTTATTGGTCTCTATATCCCTAGAGCTTAAAGATAGGATCTGTCACACAGAAGGTGCTTTATAAATATTTATTAGTCATCAATGGAATACATCACCTAAAGGGCTACTGAAAGAGGTTGTAGGGAGTCTGATCTTGAAGAGTTTCAAGAAGGAAAATGCCCCTCCAACCAGAGGCCTTACAGTGGTTCTAAGGGAAAGAGAATGAGCTGAGGGTGGGTAGAGCAGGGCTTGATCTCTAAAAGCTTGTTTGATTCTGTGATAAAGCGTGGTGAAATCAGGCAGGAGTTTTATATGTCTTAAGATTTTTCAAGCTCACACACGGCTTTCAGGAGAACATAGTCTGGATTTATTTATTTAATTTTTTATTTTTTATTTTTTATTTTTTATTTTATTTTATTTTTTTTTTGAGATGGAGTCTCACTCTATTACCCAGGCTAGCGTGCAGCGGCATGATCTCGGCTCACTGCAGCCTGTGCCTCCCGGGTTCAAGCGATTCTCCTGCCCCAGCCTCCCGAGTAGTTGGGACTACAGGCACATGCCACCACACCCAGCTAATTTTTGTGTTTTTAGTAGAGATGGGGTTTCACCATGTTGGCCAGGCTGGTCTCAAATTCCTGACTTTAGGTGATCCACTTGCCTCAGCCTCCCAAAGTGCTGGGATTACAGTCATGAGCCACTGCGCCTGGCCTATTTTTAAATTTTTAATCTTGAACTAATTTTAGACTTACAGAAACTTGCAAAAATAGTACAGAGTTCCTAGAAACCCTTCACCCCACTTTCCCTAATATTAATATCTTACATAACCATAGAACAATGATCAAAACCAGGAAATTAGCATTTGCACACTACTACTAACAACAGATCTTACTTAGATTTTACCAACTTTTTCACTAGTGTCCTTTTCTATTCCAGGGTCCTGTCAAGGATCCCACATTGCATTTAGTTGGCGTGTCTGCTTAATTGCCTCCAATCTGTGACAGTTCCTTAGTCTGTCCTTGTCTTTTGTGATCTGGACACTTTGTAGGAGTACTAGTCACTTTACATTATTACTACAGTTTCTTTATTATAGGCAGACTGAATTATATAAATGAAAAATCAATGACATTATTTTTAAGACACAAACTGAATAACTTTAAAAGGAGCATACCCTGCACATAGGCCTTGAATTCCTAGTTCTTTGTTTAGCTTCTGAATGTCTAGTAGTGATAATAATACCACTGATGCTTAGCCACACGTAGTTCATGGAGCACACTTAAGTTCTCTATCAGGAGAACTTTAGCATTTCTTAGCTTTTGTACGTTTACATTGTTAATTGTAGCTCAAGTGTCTAGAACACAGTATATTTAGCAGAAATTTTCATAGCTCGGCAATTTTCATCGACCACAGTTATCCCTCAGTGTTTGCCCAGTATAGTTAGTCAGCAGAAAAGCATTGAATTGGAGCTGATTCATTTCTGAGTCAGTGACAAATTTACTTTCCAAGCATAATATCTCTAGTTGTATAAGAAATTAGAAAAGAGCATTATTTAGACCAAGGGTTAGTGAACTGTGTAAAGGGCAACATAGCCAATACACTAAGTCCTCATTTAACTTATCAATAGGTTCTTTGGAAACTGCGACTTTATGCCAAACAACATATAACAAAACCAATTTTGCCATAGGCTAATTGATATAAACAAGAGTTAAGTTCCTACAGCATATTTCTGGTCATAAAAACATCACCAAACTTCTAAATAAAGACTAAAACACTTTGAACATTAAACATTGGAATAAATGTGAGCTATAAATACATTTAAGAAAGATTAAAAAAAAAAAAGGTAAGGTAATTATTTACCTACTTATTCCAGTTTACGGTCGTGGGTGGTCAGAGCCTATCCCAGCAGCTTAGGGCCCAGCGTGGGAACCAACCCTAGATGCCAATTGCAGGGCACATTCACACACCTCCCCTACACTCACTCAAGCCTGGGACAGTATAGACATGCCAATTCACCTAGTGTGCACCTCTTTGGGATGTGGAAGGAAACTGGAGCACCTGGAGAAAACCCACACAGACACAGGGAGAATGTGCAAACTCCACATGGACAGCAGCCCCAGCCGGGAATCAAGTTTTTTTCCCTCATCAACATTATAACGAAACAACATTATTCCAAAACCTGCTGTACTTTGGGCTTTGCAGGCTGTACAGCATCACACAACTATTTAGCTCTGCCATTGTAGTCATGAATGGTATGCAAGTATGTACCCACATACAATGGTATGCAAGTATGTTCCAATAAAACACAGATTTAGACTTACAAAAATACATATACTCAAAAGGTATATTAACGTTTATCCTTGTCTCTCATTTTTCTCTGCAGGCAGAAGACTGATTTTTGAAAATATGTATTTGGGAGATAGTCACGTCCTATTGAATACCTTGTGCTGGTGCTGCCATCGAAAAATCTGGTTACACTCTGGGGAGGACTGCTACCACTGCAGAACTGAACCACTTCGGCCGTGAGATGAGTGTCCGGCCTGAGCAGGCACACCATGAATAGATACACAACAATCAGGCAGCTCGGGGATGGAACCTACGGTTCCGTCCTGCTGGGAAGAAGCATTGAGTCTGGGGAGCTGATCGCTATTAAAAAGTAAGTTTGATCCTTCACTCCCATGATAATTTTAACTCTACCCTCACCATTACCCGTCTTTGAAACAGTTCTAAAGGGGAGTGGGTAGGATGCCTGGAGAAGAACCTTAGATAATGATTGCTGTGGGTTAGATGATTATTGACTCTGTAACACTCATGTTAGAGGTCTTGAAAACATTTCCACTTTAGATTTACTACTTTGCACCTAGTAAAAGTAATTGTTATCAAAGTGTTTTCTCATACTGTGAGGTAGTAACAAGCAGGTTAATAAACATCATTTTACACGAGAGGAAACTGAAACTCTAAGAAATTAGATGACTTCATTTGGGCCATCTACATGCATATGGTGGTCTGGTGACTGCTGTCTTGTTCCCTCTGCCCCCTTTGCCCTTCACAACCTGAGTCCAGACACATTGTATTAGTTATCTGTTGTTGTGTAACAATTTACTCCAAGACTTAGTTGTTTAAAACAACACACATTTATTATCTCACAGTTTCTCTGGGTCAGTAGTCTGGACACAGCTTAGCTAAGTTCTTTGCCTCAGTATCTCTTATGAGGCTGTAGTCAAGGTGTTGGCCAAGGCTGGGGTCTCATCCAAAGATTGGACTGGGGAAGAATCCACTTCTGAGCTCATTTTGTGACTGTGGGTTGATCTATGGGTTGTTGGCCTGAGGGCCTCAGTTCCCTGCTGGCTGTTGGTGGGAGGCTGCCCTCAGTTCCTTGCCATGTGGGCCTCTAAAAAGCAGCTTACAACATGGCAATTTGCTTCATCAAGACTTGGGAGTCAAGAAGGCAATGAGAGACTTGTACTGAGATGGAAGTCATATCTTGCTTTTGTAAATTAATCACAGAAGTGACATCCTTGTCAAATTGCTATATTCTGTTGGTTAGAAGCAAGTCGTTGAAGGAGAGGGGGTTCTAAAAGGCCCTGGGTAGCAGGAGGTGGGAGTCTCTGGGAACCACAGTGGAGACTGCCACAACCATCTCTATCCAGTTGCCTTGTCAGCATCTATATTTGAATGCCCTGCAGACATTTCACACTCACCATGCCCAAAACTACACTCATATTTAGCATATTCTCTCACCCCAAATTTGTTTCTTCTTCAGTGTTTCCTATTTCAATAATTAGTACTATACCCTCAAAACCTGGGAGTCCTCCTGCCTTCCCTCCCCATTATGCCTCACCTTTAGTCATCTAGTACTGTGAATTCTACGTAATATTTATGTCATCCTCCTACTTCTGTATATTCCCACTGCTAACCTCCATTCAACCCATTACCATTTGCCACCTCCACCATGAGGTCCTCCGCCACTAGGGCTCCTGGCTTTTTTTCCCCCTATTCATATCAGACCAAAGGGATTATTTTAAACATACAACTTCAGTCATCTGAAACTATTTGACCAAATGTTCTTTGTGTCCCATGAACACATCCCTTGCTCCCACCTGATGTCAGTGCAGCTGTAGTGCACAGCTCTATGCCCATGCCAGCACCCCATCCCAAGTGCATGTGGGAGACTTTCAACCAAGGTGCATTCTGTCCAGCTCCTTGAAAGGTCCCCAGCAGGCCTGAGCCAGTTGCCAACCCTGTTATTGGCTTACTCATATACCCATTATTGGGTTCCCTACCTCTCTTTTCTCAGTCTCCTACTCCTTGCCCTGGCTTCCTGGAATCACCTCCCAAATAAACTACCTGCCCCCAAGTTCTTGCCCAGGCCCTGCTTTTGGAGGAATCCAAACCAAGACAGCTTCCAATGTCTTCCTGTCAGTTTTAGGATGAAGCCCCAAATGTTTAATGTGACCTACAAATTGCTGCATCATTTGGCTGAGCCACTGTTCCTGGCAGGTTCACTTTTATAGGCCCTTTTCCTTTCTTCACAGTACTTGGTACAGAAAATTATTGTCTACCTTCCTGCCATGACGTCAGTTTCATGAGGGATATCTTTCTCATCATTGTCTCTCCAGTGCCTGACAAGGCACCTACTGTACCACATAGCAGGGGCTAAATAATATTTGGGGCATGAATAAAGGATTTGATCACTCTACCGGGAGACAGTGTGACAAGGACAGAGTGAGCTGGAGAGATGGGAAGTTTGTTATTGGCCAGCAGTGAGACCTCGGGAAAGTCGTGTACCTTCTCTGTTTCTGTTTCCTCGGCTGTTCTATCTGTTTCACAGGGCTGCTATAAGACAAATGAGACAATGTGATTGAAATGCACTGAAAAATATAACCTTGAAACTTGGATTTCTGATTAACTCATGCAGTTTTCTTTTCTCCATTGAGGCTCTAGACCAGGGGTTGGCAAACTTTCTCTATGAAGGGCCAGGCTGTAAATATTTTAAGCTTCACAGGCCATATGGTCTCTTGCAACTACTCAGTTCTGCTGTTGTAGTTTGAAAGCAGCCACAGGCGGTATATAAATGAATGAGTATGGTTGTGTTCCAATAAAATTTCACTTATAGAAACTGGAATTTGAATTGCACAAAATTTTCACATCGTGAAATATTCTTCTTCTTTTGATTTGTCCCCCAATTTAAAAAGGTAAATGCCGTTCTTAGCTCGTGGGCGGTACAGAAACAGATGGTGGGGAGGTTTTGGCCCATGGGTCAGTTTGCTGACTCCTGCACTAGAGGGTCTAGAACTCTGCTGTCTAGTATGATAGCAAGTAACCGTATGTGGCATTTAAATTTAAATTTAATTAAAATTAAAATTGAGTTCCCACATTACACTAGCCACATGCCAAAGTGCTCGGTAGCCACGTGTCTAGTGGCTACCGTCCTGGACAGCATAGAACAGTTTCACCAATAGAGAAAGTTCTACTGAACAGCTCTGGTCTACATAGAATAAGCCTGAGCAATTTCCTTCCAGAGCAAGGTTAGTTAGTTGGTGTAGAGCAAGACAGCAGTCCAGGCCTCTTTGGACTGCACCACACCACTGCTACTGGCAAAATTTGTGACTTCGGATTGATTATTGCACTGCCATTTGAAAATAAGTGCTGGTTTCGGATAGTATAATACTGGGTAGAAATTTAAACCCACTTTAAGTACTGTTAATTAGGTTCAGAATGAAAGCATTCTTCTAAAAGCAAAGTTTAACCTATTACTGAGAATAAGTGTGCTGTTTGTTTCTTTCTTCTCTTCTAGAATGAAAAGAAAATTTTATTCCTGGGAGGAATGCATGAACCTTCGGGAGGTTAAGGTATATATTAATATACCAAGGAATAATTTATGGATGATTAAAATAGCTTTGTACATGCTTAGATTTATAGTTGATATAGTCATTTCATTTGAATTTTTTCATTAATGCTGGAAAGGGAGGCAAATGAGAACATTATAGCTGAAGCAGAAGATTATGGTATAATTGTATATACTGTTATTAGAAAGCTTTCATCTTTAATGGATCACTTATATCAATATATTTCAATATAAAGAAGTTGAATGTGTTGATTTAGTGAATTATTATTGCCTAATTATTTTCTTAATTATTAACATAAAGGAAAATCTACTTGTTGAGTGTTTTTCCTAGACATAATAGCAGTACTTACTTCAGTTTCTTGCTCTAATAATTTGCACTCCACTTTCTGTGAGGAAATTCATTGACCCCCACACCCTTGCGCTTGTTGAGCCTCACACAGACTTACCAGCCCTGGGCCACAGCCTAACCCTGAACACAGAGGGGAGGGAAGGCAGAAGCGTGTAGAAAGGAGGCACCTTACATGATTCCTCATCCTTTCCTCCTTGCTGAGGTCCTTCTTTTGTGCCACATCAAGCAGTGTGGAGCACCGATCTTTACTTTTATTCAGCCTTCTGACTGGAATCATTATTCTCCTCCTTTCTCCCTGGCCCTTCTTCTATTGATTTTGTTCCAATTTTTCTCTCTGTCAGAGTAGATTGACCACATTGAGTTTTACATGCATAATTCTCTTCCTTGTGCAGTGGAGTGGTGCTTCATCTAATTTTAGTCCTCTCACCCAGCCCTGTTTGAAACACCTAATAGAATATTGAAAAACACCCTTTCTTTTTCTCCGAAGGAGTCCTGTACATGGAAGTGGGGTTACAAGTCTAAAGCAGGGATTGGCAAACGTTTTCTGTAAAGGGCCAGATAGTCAGTCTTTTATGCTTCTAGGACTAAAAGGTCACATCGAAGATGTTATATAGATACATGTATAACAAGAGCAAAAACAAATTTCCATAAAATTTTTATTTATAAAATATAAAATGTAATAATCATTTAGTATAATTTTCTGTATTAGAGGTCTTCCAGTGAGAAGAATGATATTCGTTTTGAGGGGACATAATATTTAACTTAATTGGAGTTCAAAGTTAGTGTTCCCTATCATCAAACTGATTGCAACCGTTCATTTATAAAACAGGTACTGGAGAGGATGTGGAGAAATAGGAACACTTTTACACTGTTGGTGGGACTGTAAACTAGTTCAACCATTGTGGAAGTCAGTGTGGCGATTCCTCAGGGATCTAGAACTAGAAATACCATTTGACCCAGCCATCCCATTACTGGGTATATACCCAAAGGACTATATATAAATCATGCTGCTATAAAGACACATGCACATGTATGTTTATTGTGGCACTATTCACAATAGCAAAGACTTGGAACCAACCCAAATGTCCAACAACGATAGACTGGATTAAAAAAATGTGGCACATATACACCATGGAATACTATGCAGCCATAAAAAATGATGAGTTCATGTCCTTTGTAGGGACGCGGATGAAACTGGAAACCATCATTCTCAGTAAACTATCGCAAGGACAAAAAACCAAACACCGCATGTTCTCACTCATAGGTGGGAATTGAACAATGAGAACTCATGGACACAAGAAGGGGAACATCACACTCCGGGGACTGTTGTGGGTTGGGGGGAGGGGTGAAGGGGACAGCATTAGGAGATATGCCTAATGCTAAATGACGAGTTAATGGGTGCAGCAAACCAACACGGCACATGGATACATATGTAACAAACCTGCACATTGTGCACATCTAACCTAAAACCTAAAGTATAATAATAAAAATAAATAAATAAATAAATAAATAAATAAATAAATAATAAAAGTATTCTTTTTTATCTTTTTTGGGCCGGGTGTGGTGGCTCACACCTGTAATCCCAGCACTTTGGGAGGCTGAGGCCAGTGGATCACTTGAGGTCAGGAGTTCGAGACCAGCCTGGCCAACATGGTGAAAGCCCTTCTCTACTAAAAATACAAAAAGTAGCCAGGTGTTGTGGTGGGCGCCTGTAATCCCAGCTACTCAGGAAGCTGAAGCAGGAGAATCGCTGGAACCCGGGAAGTGGAGGTTGCAGTGAGCCGAGATTATGCCACTGCACTCCAGCCTGGGTGACAGAGCAAGACTCAGTCTTAAAAAAACCAAAACCAAAAATATTCTTAGCTTGTGGACCGTACAAAAACACGTGGTGGGCTGGATTTCACCCATGGGACATAGTTTGCCAACCTCTGTTCTAGAGAATAAAAGTTCGAGATGATCCAAAAACATCAGATATAAAAAAACAAACATCAGAGATAAAAAACAAAGATAATCCAATGACATTTTCTCTGTGACATGAAGTTCTGAGAGGTATCCATGGCTTGGATGTTAAACCTTTATTTTTCCATACAGCTAATTGTGTATTAGTTCTAATGCAAAAGAGATTACTCATATATACAGTTTAGAAAAACTGTGGGCACATAGCGTCTTAGGAAGCAAGTGACTGCCTCAGCAAGATAGTTGAAGAAACTGCTCCTCTAGCTGATGACCACCAGACAACTCCTGCTATTTTTCCTTGCCTGCACAGATGCCACATCGGCTGCCAACTGGGATCCTCCCCACCCCCACACCGTCGCGCTTGTTGAGCCTCACACAGACGTACCAGCACTGGGCCACAGCCTAACCTGAACACAGAGGGGAGGGAAGGCAGAAACGGGTAGAAAGGAGGCACCTTGCAAGATTCCTCATCCCTTCCTCTTTGCTGAGGTCCTTCTTTTGTGCCTGCTGACTCAGAAGGGGAAGGGAAAGGAAGGTCACTGAAGGCCTCTTGTCACTGTCATTTCTCATGTCCTGCCAGCTGCTTCATTCCAGCAGCAAAGGGAACTGAAGGGAAATCCTGGGTACTTACCATGCCACTGTTCCTTCTTCATTTCCTTTCTCCTTGTTGCCACCTGCCTGTACATTTCCATGTCTGCCCATGAAGACCCTGTGGACTTCAGGGAGATTCTGCACCTGACGGCCATGGCAGGGAAGGGAATCCCTGCTGCCATGATGTCATGCAGGGAATGGCACCTGGTGCTATTTTTCTTAGAAGCATAGTCTTACATGGCGCTATGCTGTTCTAGACACCATCTTGAAACCATAGGCTGCCTATATTCTGCCTACCGTGTTCCTTTGCTGTTTTGGTTTTTTTTTAACCATCTTAATTTTTTATGTCTGTAGGTTCTTGCTCCAACAATTTCCCCCTCCTTCCCATATCATTAAGCTCTTTTTTTTCCACCTGCTCATTCTTTTTAGTCTATAAATGTGCCCACCATTCACTCTAACCCAAAAAAGTCCCAAGCCCTTCTCCCCTTGAGTTTCTACCTCTTTCCTTTTCTTACATTACCTTCCAAACTTCTTTCTTCAGTGCAGCTTTCCCACACCCCATTTACTTTTCAACCCCATCGAGTCAGGCATCTCCCTCTGCAACTCTACTTAAGGCAGCAGATTCACCAGAAGAACTCAGCAGGTATATACCTGGCATCCAAATGGTTTGCCCCCTGCCCACTTCTCCAGCCAAAGTCTTACAGATGAGTCTCCCTCAGAACCAAACTAGGTTGATTCTCATCCTTCGTCCCCCAGACACAGAGTCCTCCACTCAGTTTCCATGCCTTACCTGCAGTGGGCTTCCCTCCTGACATGCCCGCTCCCTCCCAGCAAGCTCATCCAGGTGTCACTCTTCCTTCAAGTCACATCTCGGTGATACTCTCACTGACCACTCAGGGTTTGCTGATTACTCCTTGACACATCTCTGATGGTCCTTGTTTCTGTCATTCCCTTGACACTTAATATGATCTTCTTTATTTTATTAGATGTATTTTGTATCCATGTCCTGACTTTCCAATTAGGTTGTTTGCCTCTTAAGAGCAAGCACTGCATCTTAATCCCCAGGATACCCTGGGGGCCCAGCACATTGTTGTTTTAATAGTTAGAAAGTGTTGATCAGTCCCTGATGTGGACAACATTGGTAATATCCAACTGAAAGCTTCATCCATGAGGATAAACAGTCCGCATGTGGACTGACTGTTGATCAGGCTTAATTTGCTACTTCTGCTTCTCCACTCTGACACAACTGACCTGCCTTTGTCTCTGCTTTGGAATCCTTTCCTGAGCCAAAATAAGACGCCTCTTTCTGGAAATACATCTTCATAAAGCCAGTCACTTGATGTCCCCCACACAGAATTAATTCTTTTTATATTAAACTACTATGGACTTTTTCGTTCATGAGCCTCACCTAGAAACAAGAGCTGTGAGCTGCCGTAGAGTTGGGCCAGTAATTCATGGCTCCAAACACACGTCAGGCTAAGAGCTGGAGGTACCCCACTCCTTGCCTAGAATTCTCTCCCAGAAAAGCTTTAAAACCGCTTCATTTTCTGCTGAATGAATTTTCCCCAAGGCTGCTCATCCACTAGCTACCTCAGCCATTGCTTGTGATGCGTTTTAAGCAAACAGGCATAAAAGATAGCTGCGATCACTGAGTGTTTAGTGAATACTTACAAGTTAAGCAATGTTTATATTTGTTACTCATGGAGAACCAGGAATCCAGCCCGACTAAATGAAGTAATCAGCCCCTTTGGTCCATACTAGGAGGATCTAGCAAAACAATTGGCCAAAACAGCTGAGGATCCCCTGCCAGAGAAGAATGTTGGCAGGAACTATTCTTCTGGGAGGAAGCTCCAGAGAGTCTTATTTTGTTCTCTTTTACTGACCATATTTCCTCTCTCTTGCCAGTTGCTTGAAGTAACTGATCATATTACACATTCCCAAGCTTTGAACCCTGGGTACTTTATCACTGAGTTTTCTTCGAGATGAGGATATTCGTTTTAACACTTTCCTCTTCATATGTTTTCTTTGTTTTATAAAAAGGATGTTCTTTTTAGTGAAATTCAAAGATAACAACTTAATATTGGACTCCCTTCTCCATGTATGAGGAAAGGGCTATTTTAATTAAAGGACTCATCTCACTGGCCAAAGTGACACTTGGAGGCTTTCATGAAGGAGACAGTCCATCAGATTCTGATTACCCAAACCAACAGTTTTAGCTATGTCTGCTGTACAAGAACAGGGATGCTGCTCACTAATACAAAATTGATTGGTTCACTATCAACAGAACTAACAATACAAACAGAAAACAGTGTGCACATGGCTATACTCACATGTATGCACATGTTCCAGGAAGAGGAAAGGTACATATGTGTGAAGATGAGTAATCTTCACACATATAAGGCCACGCACCATTTTCTGAGCCACCCTCTCATTCCTCATCCACTGCCTGACTTTTTGCCTTTGTTGTTCTTGGAAGCAGAGAGATTTCTCTTGTCTTACTTCAGGGTCCTGCCGCCTCCTTCTGGTCCTCTGTAACTCAAACTCACATTGTAAGAAGGAGTGCTCTATGCCTCCTGGACATACATGAGTCAGACAAAAGTCAAGAGAAGCAGGCCATCAACCCTTCGTCGTTTTGAACAATTTCCTATTCAGAGTGTCTGCAGACTGTTAGCTGGTGATCTCAGCCCAATGCAGCTGCATTCTCCAGTGCTAGAAAAATCTAAGCTTCTTTTATTGATTCCCCTCTGGCTTCTTCCACAGCCTGAATTCCATCATCTGGAGGGGGTGGGCCCAAAATAGCCCTGGTACATTGCCTGGTGCTGGGGGCAGCCAGAAATACCAGTTACTGGTTGAATACATACCTTCTAGTCAGTTCATTGAAGTAGTTTTTCTATGTAAAGTTACTATCAATTTCAGAGATATACTGTTTATTAAATTGTCAATAAAATACAATTTCGGACATTTCTGTGGTTCTAAAATTAGATGTTTCTTTCCAAGTATACATAGGGTTACTTTTCTTTTTCAACAACAGATTTTCTCTAATATTTGTTTTGTTTTGTGTTTCTTCCTTGCCTTTTAGTCTTTAAAGAAGCTCAACCATGCCAATGTAGTCAAATTAAAAGAAGTTATCAGGGAAAATGATCATCTTTATTTTATCTTCGAGTACATGAAGGAAAATCTTTACCAGCTCATTAAAGAGAGGTACAGTTTGGTCATCATTATCTTATTATAGAAATAAATAGGCAAAGCAGATGTGTTTTCTTTCTGCTTTTGTGTTTTTTTCTCTCTCTCTTCTTTCCTTATTGCATTATTCTGATTCTTTCTCCAGTCCTTTAACATTCACGCTACTGGGCTTTAATGTTGAAAGCTGCCAGTTAGGTGTGGGGCCCACCATATTTCTACTTTAGAGGCCCTCTTATAGCTTCAGGGAAGCTGTTCTCAATGCAGTCATTTTCTTATTTTAAAGAGTTATTCATCCAGGCTGGGCTCAGTGGCTGACGCCTGTAATCCCAGCACTTTAGGAGGCCGAGGCGGGCGGATCACCTGAGGTCGGGAGTTCACGACCAGCCTGACCAACATGGGGAAACCCCGTCTCTACTAAAAATACAAAATTAGCCGGGCATGGTGGGGCATGCCTGTAATCCCAGTTACTAGGGATACTGAGGCAGGAGAATCACTTGAACATGGGAGGCGGAGGTTGGGGTGAGCGGAGATTGCACCATTGTACTTCAGCCTGGTCAACAAAGGTGAAACTCCATCTCGAAAAAAAGAAGAGTTATTCATCCAAAGAAGCTCAGACTTAATAGACATTGCAGTTTTCCATTCCCACTAGGGCATATGGGCAGAGCAACTAGAAGTCAAGGGTGGACCCAGCTTCCTGGATTTTGAGAACTCTGTTGAAAAGTTCTAGGTTTATTTCAGTTCCTCTCTTGCTGCAGTGCTCAGGTAATTACATGCTGGCAAGAAGAGGCTGATAAGAAATTTACCTGCGACGGTCATTTTGAACTTTAAAGGTGAACTGTGTGGAGCCTCTTGGGCACATTTTTTGTGGCAAAATGAATGCCATTCGCAGTACTCCTCTGAGTGATCTGAGTGAACAAATATCATCTTTATTGACAATGACAGCGGTGTACTGTGTGTTTTGCCCAGCCAGGAGGAAAATGTTAGCCATTGCATTGCATAAGGGCTTCATCTGGAAGACCTCAAATTTTCCTCACCAAAATTTTTTAAAGTTTTAGTTCGTATCATGGAGAGAGGAGATTTTTTCATATTTATATATATATGCTATGTTGGAGGAAAATCTTTTTTTTGGCTTACTATCAAATGTTTAATGTTTTTGTTTTTGTAACAAGTGAATATATTTGGT
The DNA here is from genome assembly GCF_009828535.3 of Hylobates moloch. NCBI lineage: Eukaryota > Metazoa > Chordata > Mammalia > Primates > Hylobatidae > Hylobates > Hylobates moloch. The sequence continues at coordinate 50,569,483 of NW_026652295.1, read as the reverse complement.
GTTTATAAGGTAGCTCCCCTGAATAGACAAATGGTATTCTTTAGTATTTATTACCAAAGGATCTGGCCTTTGATTTATAACTTTGTTTTCCTCTGCCTCATACAGAAATAAGTTGTTTCCTGAGTCTGCTATAAGGAATATCATGTATCAGATATTACAAGGACTTGCATTTATTCACAAACACGGTAGGTGGTTCGGAGTGTTGTGCTTTTGAAGAGTAGTGAAATGTTATCAAGTAGAAGTTGTAGAAACATTAATATTTTTTGTAGCTGACTCCCAGAAAAGGTTGAAGAGTTGAGAGGCTGACAATGGATTTTAAAATATATTAACTTTTATAACCTGATCTCTGAATTTCCCTCATTACTTATTGTGTCTGTATGTTTTTTTTCTGTAGGCTTTAACATTAAGCTTATTGGTTATAGATCTAAATATTATTTCTGACCATTGAGTAGCATGTTAAATGAGAAACCTACAATTAGAATTCTGAGAAGTTTCATGTATTATGTTTGGTCCACTAACAGTGCTTCACTGTTACTTCTCATTTTTCTAATGTATTTATATTTCAACTTGTTTCAAGCAAGTTTAAAAGTAGTCTAACAAAATGTATGTGACACAGGAAAATAGAATAAATTAAAAATTAGCAAACTAAAAAAAGAGACAAAGGCAAAACAAGGTGTGGATATAGCCAGAGGTGAGGTTAGTCCTTAAAATGCATGCCAGCAAGTTTTATTTCAGTAGAAGAAGCAGGCTAAGATTTGACTGTGAGCTCATTGTCAGACCATGCAAAATGTGAAATATTACCAGTTACAACACACTTAGGTAAAAAGAGACCAGTTACCCAAGAAAAGCACAACTATTCTTGATACCATGACCAGAGAGAAGCTTTTTTCGTGGACCCTTTAGAGAGGATGGTATGTAACTTGACTTTATCATAAACACAGTGATGGGTTTTAGAGAGCAGTTTTTTGTCATATCCCTCAATGGAGGCCAATTACATCACCTAATCAGAGAAAACATTTCTACGGGGGCCAGTCTGAGTTGTTCTACAGATGGTCTGGTTAGGCTGGGGAGAAATTTAGAATATCCAAAGGAACGATGACGACATACCATTCTGGAAATCCCCCATCACTGTTGTTCTTAGCTGAGCTTTTGAAAGGTATTAAGCAGCAATGAGTTTGAGGTTCTGTTTTCCAGCAACTACCTGGAGTATTGCTGCTTGTTGTTACTAACTAGACACAGACCCAGCTGGGGTTGGATCAATACTTCTTGTGAGCACAGAGCCACCACATGGACGTATCCACAGGTGGGGCCAGAAGTCTTCTCAGGAGGTCATTTGAGGTCATTGTAGTATACAGACAGATGGGCCAAGCTGATTTTGCATAGGTAGAAATCCATTTACTCTCAGTCCAAGGATGTTTTTGCCATTGTAAATATTGCACCAACAAATAAGTTTTATTACTCAATAAGGAGACTGGTTGGAAGCCCTTTGATAACGTAGTCAGTTCAGATTTTTAAACTTTTTTTAAGAGAAGGTCTCAGTATGCTGCCCAGGCTGGCCTTGGACTCCTGGGCTCTAGCAATCCTCCTGCCTCAGCCTCCTGAGTAGCTAGTTTAGATTTGATGTAAATTAACAATGAGTAGAAAAGACCTTGTGCTAAAGAAGGTGGCATAGTGCATCTGGGATCATTACCAGCCTGTCCTTTACTTCCGAGGTAGCCCCTTACAATTAGAGACTAAATGAAACATAGACAAACCTAGGCTATCTGCAAATCCTAGTCTGCCTCAGGCACATACTGAGTAATCAGCATGTACCATGCAAGACTGAGTCAGATTGTGAACGAGTTCTAGTCAAAAGTTTCCAGTACAAGTTTTTTATGATTCCACTGACATTTGTAGAACTAGCACTTGGGCCTTTATTCACAAGAATTCACAAGAGATAGTGTGAATTTGCAAAACATTAAAAAATTCTGGCATGGTATCTTAGGGACAAATAGGAGAAAGGTCACTTATTAGATTAAGAGCTCAGGGAAAAAAAATTACGAGAATTCAGTGGGATTCTCAAAAGAGATAACACATTTTCAGACAGAGACCAGTCATAGTGTCTCAGTTATTCAGGCTATTTTCTCAGTACTGGGAACTGAGTGGTAGACTTAAACAAAAGTTAATATTCTTTGGTTTTCTCTTCTTTCTCATTTTTGTTGCTATTCTTTAGACCCAGATACTTGTTGCCAGAAAGTAGCCTTCTGTCCAGGCCTCTACCTAATCAAATGTATGCATATATATATATATATATATATATATATACACACACATACATACATACATATATATATATATACACATACATACACACACACACACAACACATAGACCACACATAAGCACCCCAAGACACATGCATACACATGCAAACATCTACATGTACACATACCCACATGCATATATACCTACATATACATTCATCTTACACACACACACACACACACACACACTCATCTGTAGCACATAATTTAGCATCCATATATTACTGTGTCAAAACAGTCTGTTGGAACTCTGCACTGTGTTTCCCTCCATGCACTAGACACACTGACCACAAGGTACCAGGGAAGGCTCAGTTTATGGAGCAGGTCGGACTTCAGCTTTTATAACCTCAACACCATTGCCATTACCAGAGATTCTTGTTGACACTTTTCCTCAGCAATTAAGTGCCCAGTTCCAGTTTGAGCTTAACATTTTATCTGTTACCTTATTTCCTTGCCAATTTATCAGGTAGAACAAATTGGTGTCGTCTAGTCTTTACAAAAAAGAGGAAACTAAGGTTCAGAGAGGTTCAAAAACCTGTGAAAGGTCCCATTGCAATAAAGTGCTTGAGTGGAGATTAGTTCAGACAGCCTATGCCTGTTTGCTATGCTTAATTAGAAAAACCTGTCTGTGCTCAGCGAGAACAAGAGAATAAGAGGTGAAGAAAATAATAATCATTGTAAGTGATATAGAGACTAATTTCAGTTTTGCTCTGTCACCCAGGCTGGAGTGCAGTCACGCAATCTCCGCTCACTGCAACCTCCGCCTCCCAGGTTCTAGCGATTCTCATGCCTCAGCCACCTGAGTAGCTGGGACTACAGGTGCATGCCACCATGGCCAGCGAATTGTCTGTCACCAGGTGAGTGCAGTGGGGATCTCGGTTATGCAATTCCGCCTCCTGGTTCAGCCTTCTCCTGCCTCAGCCTCCTGAGTGCCACCACACCCGGCTAATTTTTTGTACTTTTTAGTAGAGACAGGGTTTCACCATGTTAGCCAGGATGGTCTCGATCTCCTGACCTCGTGATCCACCCGCCTCGGCCTCCCAAAGTGCTGGGATTACAGGCGTGAGCCACTGCGCCTGGCGCCCGGCTAATTTTTGTGTTTTTAGTAGAGATGGGGTTTTCACCATGTTGGCCAGCCTGGTCTCAAACTCCTGCTGTCAAGTGATCCACCCATCTTGGCCTCCCAAAGTGCCAGGATTACAGGAGTGAGCCACTGCACCCAGCCCCTATCCCATTTTCACTGATAAATGATTTTTAGAAACTGTCTAATGGTTTTTGTATGGTATTGACTTTGGTTAAGTGCACGTGTACCTCTATATTCCTCCTTCAGCAATGGAAAAGAAGCACTTAAAGCACTTCAAAGATTAGTCATGTGAATCTCGGGCTTTTCTCTGGTAGCCCATTCTCACTGTGAGGAGGTGCATTCTGCCCCTGGGGAGTAGATTCCTCTGAGAGGGGAGAACAGCGCTGTCGGTAGTTGCTATGGCCATACTTCGTGTCACCGAGTATTTCCTTCCTACGGGGAATGAAAACACAGCTCTACTTGGTGCTGATTGAGCAATGCCAAAGCATATGTCCTTTGCAGGAATTAAATAATTAATGCAAATGGTCTGTTTCAACTCTGACTTGACCTTACAGATATCCAGGTCACACTTATCCGTGCCAGAAATAGAAATGCATTGGGCAGTCTGAAGGACAATGTTTTGCACTAAGAGATGGTTCTCTGCCTCTGTGTTTCCTCACTGTCTTGCTGTGCATGACCTTGAGACAGTCCATTGCCTTTCTATGCATTGCTGTCCTTGTAGCCTTCTTGATAAAAACATTGTAGGTTTGAATTTAATAATATCTGGGAAATTAAAGTTTCCACAGCAGGAAAGTGTCCTGTATAAATTCATAGTGTTTGAAGATTCTCTGGTTATTTCCATATATTCATATCCAATTCATCAATAACAAAATGTGGTAGAGGGGAGAAAGCCTTCTTTGTGGCTTGATGTTTTCCTTGCCCAAGGGTTATTAATGAAAAAGTAAGCACACACATTTTCTGCCAGGATGAAAGAAAATCCCTCTGTTATTCAGCTGGCATATAGGAGTGAAATTAAATTGAAGGTCTGTTCCTGTCTTCTGGAAGTCAAACAGTTTTGAACAGGAAGGTTCTTATCATAATAGCACTTTGCTGTTGCGTGATCTCTGAATAACCCCAACTAAAAGGGTTTCCATTGTGAATCAGAAGCCCAAAGGAAGAAGTAGGCTTATTGTTATAGGTCACATTGCACACATCAGCAGAACTGGAACCCTGCTACGAATCAGAGTTTTAGTACCACCTCCTCACCGATGGAGCATGTCAGATGTAATTCTTATTAGCGAAAAATGGAGCCATGTCTGCCTCCCTACTTTAACAGGTTGTGGGAGAGTAAAATGAGAGAATGTGTTAATAGTAGTACTGTTAATGACTAGCTCTTGCAAGGTATTAATGTGCAAGCACTGCTCAAAAAGCTTTATAGGCTGGGCGCAGTGGCTCATGCTGTAATCCCAGCACTTTGGGAAGCCCAGGTGGACGGATCATCTGAGGTCAGGAGTTCGAGACCAGCCTGACCAACATGGCGAAACCCCATCTCTACTAAAAATACAAAAATTAACTGGTCATAATCCCAGCTACTTGGGAGGCTGAGGCAGGAGAATAGTTTGAACCCAGGAGGCAAAGTTTGCAGTGAGCCGAGATGGCACCACTGTACTCCAGCCTGGGTGACAGAGCGAGACTGTTTCAAAACAACAACAACAAAAAACAAAAACAAACAAACAAAAAAGAGCTTTATAAATATAACACATTTAATCCTGCAAAACAACCCTATTAGGTAGATGCTATTATTTCCCCATTTTACAGATAAGAAAACTAAGGCACAGGAAGGATAAGTACTTTTCAGCCAGTGAGTAACAGAATTATGATTTGAAATCAGGCAACTTGGCTGGTCTGCACACCTACCCACTATGCAGCATTGCCGCTCATAAGGAAATAGTAATGTCATGTTAAAATAGACATGAAAAGTACCTGTATATGACATAAGGATCTTATACTTTTAATTACCAGGAATAGATCTCATGTGTATAAGGCTAATAATAGCCCATTGCTGTATTATTCAGTACTTAACAGAGGGCTAGATAGTCTACAGATATATTCACAAATTTGTTATAAAGGCTTCTACTTGAAGTCAGTATAACAAATACAGCATATGTCAACTGACAGATACAGTTTTTCATCAGTCATTTTTATAGTCTGTTAGCAATTAATTTTTTTCCCAGCCATTTTCCCTTGCTTGTTTTGAGCCTGAAGTAGGGCCCATAAGAAGAGAAGCTGCTTAAAGGGATATGTGGGGAATTGGAATCTTCCTTCCCCTCATTTCATTAGTGTGCATGTCCTCTGTGGAAGTATGATTAAAGAGGAGTTAGCAGCGAGGGAGAGGATAAAGCTTGGCTGATGGGAGGAGTGGCCAGTGTTTACAGGAGCATGACTACGGTGGAAACAAAGAACGAGGTCTGGAGTGTGAGCACAATACTTGCATCTGAGTATGAATTGATGATAGGAAGAACCGAGCAGAGAGAAGACACAAGTTTGTTGCGGTGGGTGTTCTAGATGATGCCAGAGGGAGTTGCCATAGTGGGTAGGAGCTGCAGAACAGAGGACTCATTGTAAGGGAACTGCCACATAAGTTTGGAAAGAATAATTACCCCAACTAATGAGAAAAAGGGAGTCTATGAGGGGAAACAGCATTAATCTAAACTTGAGAGGATCAAAACAGCAAATCAAGATTTAGCTATATGGGCCGGGCACAGTGGCTCATGCCTGTAATCCTAGCACTTTGGGAGGCCGAGGCAAGTGGATCACTTGAGGCCAGGAGTTGGAGACCAGCCTGACCAACATGGCGAAATCCTGTCTCTACTAAAAATACAAAAATTAGCCGGGCATGGTGGTGCAGGCCTGTGATCCCGACTACTTGGGAGCCTGAGGCATGAGAATTGCTTGAACCCGGGAGGTGGAGGTTGCATTGAGCTGAGATGGCACTACTTCAGTCCAGCCTGGGTGACCAGCAAGACTCTGTCTTACAAAAAAAAAAAAAAAAAGATTTAGCTATAGGGATTGAAAGGGAGAGTAGAGCTGGACACTATAATAGCTATGACACATTTCTTGGTGGAATTGGGAGTAATTCATCTACCGCCCCCTGCCACCATGACTCAGTTTTCCCATCTGTTCAGTAAGAAAATGATGCCTGCCATTCCTTTTTTTCACTGGAATGTTTTGAACGCTCTGAATTTTTAGGAAGACAAACCATGGTCTCACAATTCATCTATTTTCAGGGGTCGCAGGTGCATTGACAAAAGATCACTGTAATCACTGCTTGTATCCTTACACATTCTTAAGCCAATTCCAAAATGGAAACACACAATCAGGCCTTCTGCAAGCTGGAGGGTGCTCTGAAGAACAGAGGGTCCAAACACAATGACTCAGTTATACTAAGTCTTAGAGATGTCACCCACTGTGGTGGGCATGAATAAATCTTTATTTAATTAGGCTGATCATAAGCATCCAAATGTGTCCGTATCAGAAATCTTTTCTTTCGTTTTAAAGGCCATTCTTGACTGATACTGAATGCTCTTTGCATTTGTTGAGTTGACAACCTCAAGTTTGGTTTTTATGTATAATTTTGGTTTATTTTACTATTAAGTTCACTAGGATATTTCAAGGAATTGTATTAGGTATGTACCAGTACAATGGCAGGATAAAGAATGAGCAGTGGAATATATATTCATAAATATTTCACAATATACATACAAACCCATGTATGCATGTGCTATAAAATAGCGAACTTGCTGTGCCTGTCTCTGGTTTAACCTATGTCAAACTTTTTTGATCTCGTCAATGCCTTGGATTGTGGAAAATAAAAGCAACCCTGTGATGGGAAGGAAGTACTTCCTCCTCTCACTTATGCCATCTTGAATGTATCTGATCACTTCTATACCTTCACCCCTTCTGTATTTACTGGGTTCTAGGTTCTGTAATTACATTCACTTTGTCCATCTATGCCAGCTACTTCTCTTACAGATCCGCCATTATGCCATAGTGTAATACTATCCATTTGGAACTTGACCCAGTATTAAGTACTGTTGTCTTTAGAATGATGAACAGAGAGGATTGTCCTTTCACTAAAATATCGTTCCTTTCCATGATAATGGCAGTTAGTGTATTTTCACATATAACCACATCACAATCACCCTCCCTTTGCTCTAGGGTAGAGACAGTCTTTGGAAAACAACCTTGACCAATAGATTTAGTCCTACTAGAGTTCCTGCCTTCATTCATTCATTCAACTAATACAACTCCCTCTGTCACAAGGGCAACCAGCTCTGAGCCCTCATTGTCCCCTGCACTACTGGGTCATTGTTCTCTCTCAGTTCTCAGTGCTGTCTCATGGGTTTCCTCCCTCCTATCCTCCTCACAGCTCTGGTTTGCTCTCTAGTTGACCCTGGTGCTTGGCTCAGGTAGATGTGTTAACATTAAGCTGTTTAATGTTCCCTACAGACGAAAGTCCTTTGTTCGCAATCAACAAGAATATATTATGAGACCACGGTGCTCCTGCCACTGTGCCAGGCATTCACAAGAAATATAAATGTGGCCTCTGCCCTTAAAGTGCTTCCGTCTAATTCATAAAAAATGGTTAGCCAGGTGCGGTGGCTCACGCCTGTAATCCCAGCACTTTGGGAGGCTGAGGCGGGTGGATCATGAGGTAAGGAGATCGAGACCACCCTGGCTAACATGGTGAAACCCCATCTCTACTAAAAATACAAAAAATTAGCCGGGCGCGGTGGCTCAAGCCTGTAATCCCAGCTCTTTGGGAGGCCGAGGCGGGCGGATCACGAGGTCGGGAGATCGAGACCATCCTGGCTAACACGGTGAAACCCTGTCTCTACTAAAAATACAAAAAATTAGCTGGGCGTGTTGGCGGGCGCCTGTAGTCCCAGCTACTCGGGAGGCTGAGGCAGGAGAATGGCGTGGACCCGGGAGGCGGAGCTTGCAGTGAGCCGAGATCGCGCCACTGCACTCCAGCCTGGGGGACAGAGAAAGACTCCATCTCAAAAAAAAAAAAAATACAAAAAATTAGCCGGATGTGGTGGCAGGCGCCTGCAGTCCTAGCTACTCGGGAGACTGAGGCAGGAGAATGGCGTGAACCCGGGAGGCGGAGCTGGCAGTGAACTGAGATTGTGCCACTGCACTCTAGCCTGGGCGACAGAGCAAGACTCCGTCTCAAAAAAAAAAAAAAAATGGTTAACATACCTGAAGTTGATAGAGCTCAACTGGAGTTAGAGGGGAGGGCCTATTATGTCCATGAGGGCAAGAGTCATGTCCATTGCATTGTTTCTGAATCCTTAGAACCTAATCTGTTGCCTGGCATGGAGTAGATGCTCAGTGAAAATGTGTTGGTAGAATGAATGAATGAAGGCTAGCATATTAGAATGGCATAATGGAAGAAGCAAAACTCGAAACAGGTGTTGGAGGATGGCAAGAGTTGGGATGATGTAGACAGAAAGGAGCAAAGGGCACATTATTAATGGAAATAAGTACAGTTATGCATCACTTGATGACTGGATATGTTCTGAGAAATGTGTTAGACAATTTTGTTGTTGTGCAAACATCATAGAGTACACTTACTTAGACACACCTAGATGGTATAGCCTACTACATAGCTAGACTATATGGTATAGCCTATTGTTCCTAGACTGTAAGCCTCTATAGCATGTTACTGTACTGAATACTATAGGCAATTGTAACACAATGGTAAGTATTTGTGTATCTAAACATAGAAAAGGTACAGTAAAAATATAGTATAAAAGATTAAAAAAAAATGGTACACCTGTATAGGGCACTTACCGTGAATGGAGCTTACAGGAAATAGCTCTGGGTGAATCAGAGAGTGAGTATGAAGGCCTAGGACACTTTATAAACACTGTACACCGAGGTTACACTAAATTTTTTAAATTTCTTTCTTCAATAATTGATCTTAGCTTGCTGAAACTTTTTATTTCATGAACTTATACTTTTTTTAACTTTTTGACTCTTTTGTAATAACATTTGGCTTAACACATTATCTGGCTATACAAAAATATTTATATCCTTATTCTATAAGCTTTTTCTGTTCTTAAATTATTATTACTTTTTTAACTTTTTTGCTAAAAACTAAGACACAAATACACACATTAGCCTAGGCCTACACAGGGTTAGGGTCATGAGTATCATTGCCTTCCACCTCTACATCTTGTCTCACTGGAAGATTTTGAGGTGCAATAATACACAGGGAGCTGTCATCTCCCATGATAACAAAGCCTTCTAGGTACCTCCTGAAGGTCCTGCCTCAGGCCGTTTTACAGTTAACTTTTTTTTTTTTTTTTTAGTAAGTAGAAGGAGTACAATTCTAAAATAATTATTAAAAGTGTAGTATAGTAAATACTAGATAAGGATTTTTCAGCTTCATTATAATATTATAAGACCACCATCATATATGCAGTCCATCATTAACTGAAACTTCGTTATGCAGTGCATGACTGTACAGTGAACTTACAAAGAATGAGGAGTTGTACCTGATTGGAGCACACTTTACATGTATTGATAAGTGTTGGAAAATAAGTTTCCCTCTTTAGGTAGAGTGAAAGGAGTTCAGCCCTCTTAAATATAAAAAGGAGTCATGGATGGTTTTTGTGGGTGAATGAGAGAATGACAAGGGAGAGATAGTGTTTAAGTGGTCAGGATTATAGGAGAGAAGCTGGAGCAAGGAAGGTCTGCAAGAAAGTGGCAATGCAGGCATAGGCAGTGAGAAAGTAGAAAGAGACAGATATGAGATTCACCCCCGCCCCCACCCCCCCGCACCGCTCCAAAACAAAGTCTTGCTTTGTTGCCCAGGCTGGAGTGCAGTGGTGTGATCTCAGCTCACTGCAACCTCCACCTCGCAGGTTCAAGCAATTCTCCCACCTCAGCCTCCCAAGTAGCTGGAATTACAGGCATGTGCCACCATGCCCAGCTAATTTTTAAAATATTTTTAGTAGAGATGCTGTTTCACCGTATTGGCCAGGCTGGTCTCAAACTCCTGACCTTCAAGTAATCCGCCCGCCTCGGCCTCCCAAAGTGTTGGGATTATAGGCGTGAGCCACCGCGCCTAGCTGATATGAGATGTTTTAATACAAAATACGACACAATCTCATAACTGGGTAAGGATGGATCCAACATAACTGCAAGGTACCTAGAAATCTTATCCAAAGTTTAGGAAGGGGAGATGATTTGGGAGAGGACAAAAGTGGTTTTGGATAAGTTAACATAGGGATGATAGTGACATCCAGTTGCTATCCAAATAGAGATTTAGGTCTTCAGAAGGGTAGAGAAGGCACATTAGAAATGTAGACTTGAGCATTGTCAACATACAGGTTGTCAAGGAATCGTGTAGATCTTCAGTGATGCCTATTAATTTCTCCCATAATGTGCTAGTTAGAATCCAGCTTTCACAACATTGATGCAGATTGAGTAGCTCTTATTTGAAATGCTTGGGTCCAGAAGTGTTTCTGAATTTGGATTTTTTCAGATTTTGGAATATTTACATTATATTTTACCAGCTGAACATCCCTAACCCAAAAATCCGAAATCCAAAATGCTGCAGTAAGCAATTTCTTTATGTGTCAAGTTGGTGCTCAAAAAGTTTCAGGTTTTGGAGCATCTCAGATTTTGGATTTTCAGAGTAGGGAATACTCAGCCTGTAATGATAGCAATGATAACGTGTAACAAATAATAGCATCAGCAGCAGCTGAGTTGTGTTTCCAGTGTTGGTGTCCCATTGAGATTTGGAGCCACATTAAATGATGTCTAGGTTGGTGATACTCTCAGGAAGTGGGAGGTTTGGGGTTTTCAGAGACATATATTGCAATTCACTGGGTGTTTGAGTGAGCTTGGAAGATTGCCATGTTGACTATCTCCTGCCTGTACCTTCAGAGCTCTGCTACAGCTGAGACAGGCTTCCCACATGATGAGTTATCTTTGCCTTTCATGTGAGCTGCAAATGTACCATTGTACTTCCTCACTAGGCAAAGTAATAAGTACTTAACATTTAAACATATGTTGCAACATACACCACAATCTCAGATATGAGTAGGTCATATTCATAAATTCGTCCTTAAACAAAAATTATAATTGTGTTTCTGCTGTGGTATAAACTCTCAACTCCCATCAGACAGTTATCTGGGCCGGGCATGGTGGCTCACACTTATGATCCCAGTACTTTGGGAGGCTGAGGCAGGAGGATAGCTTGAAGCCAAGAGTTCAAGACAAGCCTGGGCAATAGATCAAGACCCTATCTTGACAAAAAAAAAAAAAAAAAAAAAAAAACTAGCCCGGCACCATGGTTTGTGCTGGTAGTCCCAGCTACTTGGAAGGCTGAGACAGGAGGATCACTTGAGCCCAGACTGCAGGGAACTATGATTGTGCCACTGCACTCCAACCTAGGCAATAAAATGAGACGCCATCAGTGATATTTTTCCCTTGAGTGACAGTTTATTTTTGCAAAGTTATCTCAGCCTATAATCCAGTTTGATATTTTAAAATAAATTTTCTCTCGTAAAAAAAATTATCAAGATCACCTTTGAATGATTTGCAAAGGGAAATGAATGTAATCCTATGAGAAGTTCAAAGGACTCTGCATTATCTGTGGGATGAATGCATAAAGCCTTTGGTGCCATGCCAGACTACTTTTTAAATTGTAACTATTTTGCAGAGAGCAATACAATCGCAAAGAATAATACGGAAGCAAACTTGCATTTGGATTTCTTCTCCTCTACTGTCTCTATAGGCTTCTTTCATCGAGACTTAAAGCCTGAGAACCTCCTCTGCATGGGACCAGAACTTGTGAAAATCGCAGACTTTGGTTTGGCCCGAGAAATCCGATCAAAACCTCCATATACAGATTATGTATCTACCAGATGGTGAATACTGTTTTTCTCAAAATTATTTAATTGCACTTCTTTAAAAAGATATCATTATGCTAAGGATAATATTAAAGTCACAAACGTTAACTTTTCACTAAGAGAAATAGTGCAGTCTGAAACACGTATTTATAGATATGTTGGTAATGTATAAGGTTAAAAATCTTGTGTTCTAAATCATGTTAAAAGAAAACCTATTATGCTTTTCTATAATGTAAATAAAATTTTATATATAGGCCTTCCTGAGGACAGCTTAACAAAAGAATTATGTAAAATATTCTGCAAAGACCTGTCTGAGAACCATCTAATTGCTATTGTGAAAACTTTGAGACACTGGGAATTTGATTTAAGCAGTTTGCCATGACCAAGTAGTCTACACACAAGTTGTAGGTTTTTTCTCCCTCTCCCTTTCTTTCTTAGTTTTCCCTTCCAGTTTCTCTTTTCTCTCTTTTTTCCTCATTCTTACTTTCTCTGTGTTCCTCAAAGATGCCATAGAGAAGTCTCCTGTAGAGAAATGCTCAATAGAAAATACTGTGAACTAGAGAAGCACTACTTGTCAACAGCAGCCCACGGCAGTTGCCAAGTTCTCACAATTCCATTACACCACAGTGAACTAGAGAGAAAATAGGAACATATACACCCCCTCACTGAGAACTGATTGTTATTTAATTTAATGTCTGAGCAGTGGAAGCAATAGCTAGCAGTTAACCTTTGTTCCTCCAGGTACAGGGCTCCAGAAGTACTCCTGAGGTCTACCAACTACAGCTCCCCCATTGATGTCTGGGCCGTGGGCTGCATCATGGCAGAAGTTTACACCCTCAGGCCGCTCTTCCCTGGAGCCAGTGAAATTGACACAATATTCAAAATTTGCCAAGTGCTGGGGACACCAAAAAAGGTAATGATACAGAACAAAGGCCGGTGGGCCAAAGCCAACAGCTTCCCATGCTTCCTCCGCTCAGCCCTGTTCAGCACTGGCATGATTGAGCACCTGCCCATTCTAGACTCTTTCTCTTGACCTCAGTCATTCTCCACTGCCCACGTTCTCAGATACGGTCGACTTCTCTTCCTCCTCCTGTTCTTAAGTATGACATCTGTCATGGCTCCTTCTGCCTTCCTCTCTGTATCATCTCACCTCCCTTGCAGAACTTCTCAGTTCTCATTGCTACAACTCTTATGCCTGTTCAGAAGTCTGAATGTAATCCTTAGCCCCTACCTCCCTCCATTATTACTCCACTCACATGTTTACAGCTCTATGGGATTTTCTCCTGACTCCCTCACCATCACCTCAAACTCATCATTGCCTTTTGTTTAACACCCTACTAGCTTCCTTCTTTCATTCTCCATTTTCGTTTGTGGTCTGATCATAATCCCAGAGCCCCCACCTTGAGGCTGAATTTCAGCTTTACCTTCTCTCTTTCTCTTACTCCCCTTTCCCTTCATCCAAGCGGTTGGTGGGTAAATCCTGTTGAATATTGCCACGTGGCTCTTGTTCCTTCAAGTCCACTGCTGCTATTACAGACTGGACCATAGTCACCCACCTGTGTCTAATGGTGTCTTCCCCATCTTTCTGCCTTGAAGTATTTTCACTCTGGCTTCTTGTTCAGTCTATGGCCAGATTCAACCTCCTAAAGAACAGCTCTGGTACTGACTTCCCTTCATTAAAGTATTGGTTGACTCCCCATTGCCCAGCCTCGTAACTCCTATTCCTATGACTCACTTCATACCTGTACACCTAACAGCTGCATGCCCTGAAATTTCCCTGCCTCTGTGCTCTGCACATAACACCCCCTCTGCCTGAGTGATATCTGTCACATGGCCATCAGTAATCCCCCTCCTCACTGTTTCTCTAATCTCCTCCAGATCTTCAGCTGTGTCCTATGTTATTAATATAATTATTTGTGTGCATAGTTGTTTCCTAGACCATAAGCTCACTCAGGAAAAGGATTTGCTGTATGTTTATTTTCCCAGGTCCCAGCACCATTGGTGGTACAAATTAGATCCTCAAAAAAATTTCTTAATCATTTGAATGAATTATTAATGCCACCTCTTCAAGAAAGTTTCCTGAGTCCAATGCTGGAATCTTTCTCCTCTGCATATCTATACCTGTACATCTCTTGCAGCTTTTGTCACTTTTTACTCTGCATTATTACTGTTTTTAAATAAATGCTCCCTTCTCTTTTAAGAACGGTAACACTCTTAAGCGCAGGATTTATATTGGATCATTTTTGGATCTCCAACAACACTAAGCATATAGCAGGCATTCCAGAACTGTCAAGTGAATGAATGATAAAAGCTATATGTATTGCCACTTGGCTTTAAAAAGGAGTGAAGGAACAATTACCTTAGGCTGTATGTTATAAAATAGTAGTGTTAGAACTAGAAGGAACCTTAAAGACCATTTCTTTAGCATTTTTCATCATTCCCTCCAGCATTTAGTGTCCCATAGAAATGATGCATGAAAAAGTGGAAAGCTTGAGACTGGGTGAAACATCTTTCTTTGCTGCTGGTCTTCTCCACACATATACTTTGAATCATCAAGTTGAAGATACCGTAGGTAGAGTTTCACAAATTTATTTGTCCAGGAACAGAATGTTTTATTTTGTTTTCCCCAAAAGAATATCTCATTGGCAGTTTCCAAAACCTCTGTCTCATGGAACACAGTTGGGGAAATATTAATTTGTTTCAATCCCAAAATCTCAAGAGGTAGACTCTCTTATGTAAAGATGATTAAACAAGTTGGCAAATCCAGTGTCTTTTCCACTATTCCCCCAGATTTCATGATCTTGGTGGTCTCTCTATTAATCCAAATATATGTCTCATTCCATACAGTGCCACAGTAGTGAATGTGGGTGGTTAATGAATGTGGGTGGGTAATGACATGGTTGCCTTTCCATTTGGGGCACACATGCCAGAATACAAACTTATATCACAGCAATTGGCTGAGCAAGATTTTCTATCTTTCCTTCTTTCAGACTGACTGGCCTGAAGGCTATCAACTTTCAAGTGCAATGAACTTCCGTTGGCCACAGTGTGTACCCAATAACTTAAAGACCTTGGTTCCCAATGCTAGCAGTGAAGCAATCCAGCTCCTGAGAGACATGCTTCAGTGGGATCCCAAGAAACGACCAACAGCTAGTCAGGTTTCCTTCCATTTTCTTCTGTTATGAAGTTCATATCTAACTCTGAATAATTTCTATAAATTGCACAGGAAATATTTAGTATTTAGTATTACGGGTGAGAAATAGTGCAGATTACCACTAATGGTGTACTATATTAGGTATGAGAACTTAAAATAGTTTGAAACTTACTGGGTATAAAGTAGTTACGATGTAAACAATATAGTTGCTTTGAAAATTGGCATATAATTCACATGATATATCACCATTTATATGGAAATGGAAATAAACATATATTTATCTGTCTTTGGAGAATGTTTTCAAATCTATTCTCTATGAGTTACAATTATATAGTAGTTTGTTTATAAGCCGGTACTGGTTGTTGAAAGGCAACTTCATATTATGTAAAGTCCAACTGACTCATGACCTAAAGAGATTGACAGATGAGATAGAGCTAGGATAGTAACTGCGCTTAGTATTTCATAGCACTTTACAGTGTGCAAATTCTTGAATATATTTTATATAATTTTTAATCCGATAAAGACTCCATGAGACAGGCATTATTGTTTTCAATTCTGTGAGTGAGAAAACTCAATCTTGGAAAGTTTAAGCAATTTGCTCTAATCACTTATCCACTAATTAGTTCAAATAGTGCAACTAACTACAATTCAACCAACCGACCTGAAGTATGAAGTCAGGTCCACTGATTTCATAGCTCCTTTCCCAATCCATCCTCCCATGGGCCACTTAGACTTAAATAATGAAATATACCCAAAAGAGGTGTGGTAACGCTGGGGGCTCATCACTCACAGGCATCTTGCAAGCCTCCTTTTGTGGTAGTTACATCTGGCCCCTTCTCAACTTGTGTCACTGACAGTTACGTTGCTCAGAGGATCAAATAAGTGACCAATTCTAATCAGAGAAGATGTTCAGAAGAAGAAGAGTGATGAGGATATTTGAAGAAAAGTGCCAATGTGGTGGTAGAATTTGTGATAGCTAGGGAGATGATAGTTGGAGGAATAATTAAGGAGTGTAGAAAAGCAATTTTCTGAAAGCTCAAGGAAAAAAGAACTACAATTTGGTGCCGTAAGACTTTGGATGGCTCAAGGGTTGGAAAGCTCTCAGGAATGCACTTCTGGTGGTGAAATTCACAAATGGCTGCAGGGCAGAAAAGAAGCTTTTCGATGAACCCAGTTTTTTAACAGATGCATATAAGAAATGAAAAGAAAAAGATTCTGTAACAAGGAAGCAAGAGAGGAATGTATGCTTTTACGAATAGTGTGAAAAGCTAAAAATACCCCCCCAAGTCAGTTAAGACTTGCAAAAATGTCTGTGACTACAGAGAAGGCTTTCAAGTTATAATAGCTGCTAGAGTCTGGGACCTCTACCAGGCTATTCCCATTAATTGCCTCTGTATCTACACTTGCATATAATCATTACAGATGTTTATAACTGTCCCAGGCCTACTCAGAAAGATTATGTTATGCTTAATAACTTTCATTCAAAAAGACAAGAGAATACGGGGAATATTTCAGAAAGAATTGTAACCCCCTAAACTTTAAGTTATCTCTTGACTATCCAGAAAACTCAGTTATCCAGAACAACTGACACAGTTTTGTTCTTGATAGGGAGGGGTTAACTGTATCATGTATTACACTCTTGGCACTTTTGGGATAAAAGCATATGTGCCTGCTTATTTTGTACTCAATTCTTCAGAGCCTTCCAGGATCATTATGTTTGGCTCTTTCAGTTTTGTATTATTTTTTTCTTCTTCTGTGGAATGAGGAAATAGGCTTGGAAGGATGAAATACCCTATTTAAGACACATAGCAAATAAGTTACAAAACCAGGATCTGTGTTGATCCAGAATGCTTTTTAGAAGTAGCCAGGGTAACAGCAGTGTAACTGGCTACTATATATAAATAACTTTGTGTTGCAATCATTACATATATTTTATGGTATTTTAGATAAGAAAAATCACAAGGGGTGTTAAAAATTCAGGATACTTCTAGAAGAAAGATTAAATTATCTTTCTATCTTTTATATGGATGTAATTAAAAAATTGTCATCATATAAAAAGCAGTATGAACTATTATTTTTCCTGATGTTGTAATGTTTGTGGCCATGTGTCAACTTTGTAAAATTTATAATTTGTTGTAATATTGTATTCTAAATAAATACTCACTTTTGTGAAAATAATATTAAAAAAAATTCAAGATACTGTTTTCTAGTTGGGCTAAGAAACAGTAGTAAACTGGTCACAATGAAACATAGCCCAGTAATCAAGACAGTGGTAACTTTCCTGGCTAGACTTTTCTTCTAAAGCCTTATTTGTCATTCCAGGCACTTCGATATCCTTACTTCCAAGTTGGACACCCACTAGGCAGCACCACACAAAACCTTCAGGATTCAGAAAAACCACAGAAAGGCATCCTGGAAAAGGCAGGCCCACCTCCTCATATTAAGCCAGTCCCACCTGCCCAGCCGCCAACCAAGCCACACACACGAATTTCTTCACGACAACATCAAGCCAGCCAGCCCCCTCTGCATCTCACGTACCCCTACAAAGCAGAGGTCTCCAGGACAGATCACCCAAGCCATCTCCAGGAGGACAAGCCAAGCCCATTGCTTTTCCCATCCCTCCACAACAAGCATCCCCAGTCGGTGAGCAGCCCAGATTCACCAGTGAGCTTCGTGTCTGTTTATTCCTCTTCTGACCCCATTATTGTGTGAAATATTTTCTTTTTCAGTATACAGGGTCCAGTCATAGTAGATTTATGTTTGCACCAGCATGGAATTGTGAAAAGACCCTTGGCTTTGAAGTGAAAGGTCTAAATTCAAGTTCTGGCTGTGCCTGTTAAAAACGTTGTCACTAATGGAGGCAGCTATAGGGTAGTGGTTGGGAGCTGGCCTCTGCAGCCGGACTACCAGGGGCTCAAATCTCAGCTCTGCTGTTTAGTAGCTTGATACCTATGCAAGTTATCTGGCTTCTCTGCTCCTCATTTTCCTCATCTGTAAAATAAAGATAACAATAGTACTTACGTGATACAATTGCTTTGAGGACTAATGAGTCAATACTTGAAAAGAATTTAGAATAATACCTGGCACCTAGTTACAACTCTGTAAAGGTTAGTAATTGTTATTAATCCCTACGGATTCTGTGTCCTCATTTATAAAAGGAAGATTATAGTACATGTCTTACCTACTAGACAGGGTTGTTCCTGAGGATCAAAGGCCATGATGTTTTTAAGATGTTTTGAAAAGCATAAAGCGCTGTATTAATATTTGTAGATTGTTATCCACATTATTGCTGTTAATCAATACGTTAATGCTGGGCTATTAACTGAGCCCAGATCTTTCTGCTCCTCTTGGGCTGGTTTTCAAAAGAAAACAATGAGTGTTAGATTTAATAAAATAATAACCTGACAAGGGGTTCTGTTTTTTATTAGCTTTGCAGTGCTGTCTGAAGAGGCCAACTGTCTATCCTTTATGAAAAAGTGGCACTTTCTGTGTCAGTTAGTATTTGCTGACTGCTGGCTCCCAACCACCATGATGTGAGATGCAAGGGGCAAGGGTGATACCTCTGGCCTAGTCACTTTATTGCAGCACACAATTTAGAAGTGGTATGTGTATGGAAATGTCCTGTTGTAGCTAATTCTTTATAGCTAAGAGATAGTAACCATATCTACTGAGAAGGCAAAAAAAGCATTATTTGCATTGATTTCTGTAAAAGGACAGGCTAACTGACCTCTTAGCCTTAATTTCTTACATCCATATTTATAACAGTAGAGATCATATTAACTCATCTAGGATGAGACTGAGTATTAATTTAGCCATCTTCCTGGTGTGTGAGAAGTATTTAAAAAAATTTTTTATCCTTATTTTATACAACTTTAACATCATCAATGGATGGCAGCTGATATGATCCATGAAGGATGAGTGAGACAGAAAGATTGGGAATGTGTTTTCTACAGTTGCCCCTTCAGATAAGCAATGTTATGCCCCAGGAGCCTCCTTTGCATAGCAGAGGAAGTTCAGAATGGAGATTACTCATGGATGAGTTCTGTTAATGCCAAGTATTGCTTTCCCCAACCCCATTTGTTTACACAGAAAATTGCAGCTGGCCTGGAGCACAAAAATGGTGAGATAAAGCCAAAGAGTAGGAGAAGGTGGGGTCTTATTTCCAGGTCAACAAAGGATTCAGATGATTGGGCTGACTTGGATGACTTGGATTTCAGTCCATCCCTCAGCAGGATTGACCTGAAAAACAAGAAAAGACAGAGTGATGACACTCTCTGCAGGCAAGTGTGCTGCTCACGTTTGCAAACAGACTGAATCTGGGATTTATGAGATTATGGGTACATACCCGAGGATACATACCGTCTCTCGTGCTGACCCAAGCCATGCTCTCTTCATCCAGGTTTGAGAGTGTTTTGGACCTGAAGCCCTCTGAGCCTGTGGGCACAGGAAACAGCGCCCCCACCCAGATGTCGTATCAGCGGCGAGACACGCCCACCCTGAGATCTGCAGCCAAGCAGCACTATTTGAAGCACTCTCGATACTTGCCTGGTAATATAAATGACTTGGCTTTACTTTCATTATTAATAAGAAACCCTGTCCTTGGAATCACATATTCACAAAGGGTCTGTTTTAGAAGGCAGATTATAGGGGGCTTCCCTTCAGAACTGAGGGGAACATCATAGAAATATTTGCTGAAGCCCAAGCCTCACTTTTTTTTTTTTTTTTTTTGAGATGGAGTCTCTCTCTGTCACCCAGGCTGGAGTGCAATGGCGCCATCTCAGCTCACTGTAGCCTCCACCTCCCGGGTTCAAGCCATTCTCCTGCCTCAGCCTTCTGAGTAGCTGGGACTACAGGTGCCTGCCACCATGCCCGGCTAATTTTTGTATTTTTAGTAGGGACAGGGTTTCACCATGTTGGCCAGGCTGGTCTTGAACTCCTGATCTCAAATGATCCACCCGCCTCGGCCTCCCAAAGTGCTGGAATTACAGGCATGAGCCACCGTGCCTGGGGCCAGGCCTCACATTTTTCTTTTATAGTCACCCAAGATAAGAAATATGGTATAGGAAACTGGGTCCAGCCTCCAGGGAGGGAGGAACTGGCAAAAGCTGGGCGGCATGTCTGAGGCCCCTCTACCAGACCAGGTTTAGGGGAAATGGCCAATAAGGAAACCAGGGTAGGAGCTTAGTCACACCATCCTGGCAGTACTATGGGGGTTAAATGTCAATGCTATAGTTTGGTGGGTATCCAAGCCTCTCTCCTGATTTTCTGTATTCCAAACTTACAGCATTTAGTGAATCATTCGTTCAGTACGTATGTATCAAGCATCTACTGCATGCCAAGCACTACGAATATTATTGTAAACACAACAGCCAGGCAGGGCCACTGGGTCACACAACCCTGGGGAATTCCTTCACACTGTAGTCTACACAGTGGCTTTATACAGCAGTTTTATACAGCAGCCTTGCAAACAACATCCTCACCGTCACACAGCTTATCTGCTAGTGGTGGCAGAGAGACTTTAACAAACAGACAAATAGTAATCACAGATTGTAAAAGAATGATCAGGTAAGGCCTCTCTGAATAAGCAACTTGGCTGGGCCCCAAAGAATGAGAAGGAACCAAATGTGCAGAGAGCTGAGGGCAGAGCACACCAGGGAGAGAGGAAACAGCAAGTGCAAAGGTCTAGAGGCAGGAGAGGGCTTGTCCTGTGAGAGGAATGGCAGAGGCCAGTGTGGCCAGAGCAGAGTGAGAAAGGAGGCGACGTAGTGCGTAGTATGAGGCATCTTTGGGGCCTTGTAAGAAATTTGGATTTTGCTTCATGAGCGATGAGAAGTCCCTGAAGGGTTTTAACTGAAGGAGTGATGTGGTTGTATCAACACCTGTGTGCTGAGTGGGGGAGGGGCCAGCAAGCCGTAGCTGTAATCCAGGTGAAGGGGATGGTGGCACAGGCTGAGCTGCAGTCAGAAGGGAGGAATGGGGTGAGAATGGCAGGCCCTCTTGATGCATGAAATTCCTCATCCTCTGATTTGGAATGTGGCTTCTAAATATTGCTAGACTTCATCAGGATTGACATTTTGATCTTAGAAGATTGGCCTGACAGGCCCTAGGATGATCTGGAAGAAGAGAGATCCAGATGACAGGTATAGAGTGATCCAGTATGAGGGGCCAAGCCTTGAATTACAGTGACCACAGGCAAAAAGGAGCAGGGAGTGAATCAGAGAGCTGTTTTATTTCTTTTTGGTTGTAGGGGAAGAAGGAGAAGGATAAAGGGGGAATTTAACCTTTCAGTTCTGAAAAAAAGCTGCAGTGCCTGTGGGAATGGGAGTAGTGGTCCAGGTTGGGTGAGAAGATGGAACCCTGGGGACAAGACAGAAAGAGGAGAGCAGAGGGCTGCAGAGTTGGAGGCTGGGGGTGGGGGATGGAGAAGAAACTGAAAAGGTGACTGAAAGGAAGTAGTCTGTGAAGGGGAAGAACAGCATGTCCAGCAGCAGCGAAGCCCAGGATGGCACCAGAGGGTCAAGAGACGTGGGACAGATCCATTGGATCTTAGAAGTATAAGAGGCCTCTCTTGGACCACCAACCAGTGAGATATCTTTCCTCGGACATCTGTCAGATGACATCATCACAGTCAGTTTTTGCTTTGATTATTGCATCATAGAGAGTTTTTGACAAATTGAGTTCTGCATTAATTTTATCTTTGTAGTCTAGTGTAAGATGCATTGTGTATTTTGCATTTTAAAATCATTTCTTCTCTATCAGGCATCAATATAAGAAATGGCATACTCTCGAATCCAGGCAAGGACTTTATTCCACCTAATCCATGGTCTAGTTCTGGCTTGTCTGGAAAATCTTCAGGGACAGTGTCAGTAATCAGCAAAGTAAATTCAGGTGAGTAATGATCATTAACCCCTAAATGGCAAAAAGCAAATTCCTTGGATGCAGGAAGGTGGGCACAAGGAGCCATGGGACGAGCTTTGGAAGCACAGGGGTCTTTGTCGTCTGAAAGCTCAGGCGTCTTTTCCAGCCCTGTCCTCCCCTCTTTCTCGGCAGCAGTCCCTTGGGACTCAGCCAGCTCCCATGGGAGTCTGCCTTCAAGGGTAGCTGGAGAGTAGAGCATAGTCTTCCCTGGCTCAAGGGAAAAACAAAAATACTTTTACAGACTCTTACTAGGCCTGATGGCTAAGGCCCTGGCTGCAGGAGGCACCCTCCTCCTGAGGTGGAAGTCACCCTTGGCTGTGTCTGCCTTGTTCCAGCCTGTCCCCGCCTTCTGATGACCCAGCTGCAGGCCCAGAGTATCAAGATCCCTTCTAGTTGGAAAGTGGACAGTTTGGAAGACCCTTCCCACTTTTTTTGTTAAATGGATGAATGAATTTCCTGAGTCCCAAGGTTGACCAACCCTGTTCACAGTAGAGACGTTTCCTGCGTTATCTTTTCCTGATGCAGGCAGCCCCTGGTGTGTGCTGCTTCCCCTCTGCACTGCCATGTGCACTGCCTTCATCCATTAGGTGTTTGTTTATTTTAAGGAATACAAAAAAAGAAAGATAATATAGCAACACCTGTGTAGCCATCACCTAGCTTAAGAAGTCAAACTTTGGCCAGGTGTGGTGGCTTATGCCTGTAATCCCAGCACTTTGGGAGGCTGAGGCTGAGGCAGGCGGATCACTTGAGGTCAGGAGTTTGAGACCAGCCTGGCCAACATGGTAAAACCCTGTCTCTACCTAAAATATAAAAATTAGCCAGGCGTGGTGGCAGCAGGCCTGTAATCCCAGCTACTCAGGAGGCTGAGGCAGGATATCACTTGAACCTGGGAGGTGGAGGCTGCAGTGAGCCAAGATTGTGCCACTGCACTCCAACCTGGGTGATAGAGTGAGATTCTGTCTCAAAAAAAAAAAAAAAAAAAGTTGAACTTGACAAATACACATGAAGCCCAGTGTCTATGCCTTTCCCGCCTCCCTGCTTCCCCTTACCTCCCCCCATGCCAGCCTGATCGAGTGTTTATTTAGGTTTGTATAAACTTCATAGTGTGGTTTTGCAGGTTTTAAAATTTATTTGAAGATAATCTTGGATCACTGCTTCATGCATTTTAATAAATATATGTGTAGCAATTATAGAGATATATATTATATAACATATTCAATATATGTCTATACAACACCATAACTTATTATTTATATAGACCATAATTTAGGTATGCCTTCTCTTCTTGATAAATACATAAGTTGATTGCAATTTTTGCTATTAGAAAGAGTGCTGAGATGATGATTCTACCCCTATTGTTATGCACATGTGTGAGGATTCCTCTGGGTACGAGAACTAGGAGTCAACATTTTATTTTATTTATTTATTTTTATTTATTTATTTATTTTAAGACGAAGTCTTGCTCTGTTGCCCAGGCTGGAGTGCAGTGGCACGATCTCGGCTCACTGCAACGTCTGCCTCTCTGGTTCAAGCAATTCTGCCTCAGCCTCCCGAGTAGCTAGGATTACAGGCGTGTGCCACCACACCCAGCTAATTTTTTTTTTTTTTTTTTTTTTGTATTTTTAGTAGAAACAGGGTTTCACCATGTTGGCCAGGCTGGTCTCAAACTCTTGACCTCAGGTGATCCACCCGCCTGGGTCTCCCATCGTGCTGGGATTACAAGTGTGAGCCACCATGCCCAGCCAGAGTCAACATTTTAGGTTAAAGGGTGTGCTCATCTTCAACTTCACAGATATTGCCAAACTACTTGCTCTCCAGCGGGATATGGGAGTTGCTCTGCATCCTTGATGCCACTTGGTACTGTCAAGACTAAAATTTGTGCTAATCTGATGAGTGAGAAATGGTATCCTATTGCGGTTTAAACTTGCATGTCCTGTTTACTAATGAGGTTCATCATGTTTTCTTGTGTTTATTGACTATAAGTGTTTTCTCTTTTGTGACTTACCTGTTCAAATTCTCTTCCCATTTTTCTTCATATTTCTTCATTCACCAAAGTGCAAAATACACCCCAGCTGACCAACACAACTCCTCACACAGGCATTCTAGACTGTGTTTCCACTCTGCCTTAAACAATTGCTGAAAAGGCTCTGTGTTGTGAAAACAGAGCAACTCTACTACTTACTGACTTTTCTTAATGGTTAGAATTTCCATTTCTATAACAGGCAATAATAACAGTCTTCATTATTCCGTGTGTACCTTTAAGCCTAAATAATAAGAATTATATTCATTCACCCATCCAATATTAATTGATTACCTGCTATATGCAAGGCATTCTGTTAACCTCCCCACAATACAAAGATGAGTAGCATACAATCCCTGCCCTTAAAACACTCCCAAGTGGAAATGACATAAAAAGTTAAGGTATTTAACATTCTTAAAAATGGTTAATTTTTCTGATGTGGATAAGAATATTTAGTGTGTAATTACTTGTCACAGCTAAATGATTTAATATAACCTATGTGTTAATCAATAAGAAAATGGTTAAATGGATTATGATTTAGCCATACTCTAGAATTTATATGTACTGACATGGAAGGATAACTATTCTATATTATGGAGTGAAAAAAGCAAATTTTAGAACAGTCTAAATCTACTTTTACAAAAGAAAATAAAGAACAAATGTCACATTTCCCTTTTTTAAAAAAATTTCACAACCAACCCACCCTCTATTTGGTTGCCCCTCACAGGAGCAGCACTGTCTTTGGCCGCTGCGGTCTTTCTGACGGGGTAGTATGGTGGGATGCTTGGCTCCGAACTCATTTTTATCATGATTTGCTCTTTTCCCTAAAAGTAAAAACATAGTTTGTTATTGCCCTGCAGTGCTGTCATTTAACCTTGTTGGTGTCCTGGGTACATGTCTTTATAGTAATGAGCTTTTTGCTTTTGCAAATCAGTTGGTTCCAGCTCTGCAAGTTCTAGTGGACTGACTGGAAACTATGTCCCTTCCTTTCTGAAAAAAGAAATTGGTTCTGCTATGCAGAGGGTACACCTAGCACCTGTTCCAGACCCTTCCCCTGGTGAGTTGTATTTTAAATTATTCATGAATTTACTTAACAAATGGTTACTCAACAACTGCTTTGTGCCAGGCATGTTTTAGGCCTGGGATCCACCAATAAATGAAACTTGCACTCTACAGACAATAAGTAAGCTAAATAAGTGCTATATAACATATAGTAATTCAGATGCTTACCGACTTAGTGCTAGGGAGAAAAATACAGCAGACAGGAGGTAGGGATTGTGGGGGTTGGAGTGTGGGGTACAGGTTACAATTTTAGATAGAGTAGCTAAGAAGAGCTCACTGCAAAGGAGCTGTTGAGTAAAGACCTGGAGGAGGTGACTGAGCAAGCATGCAGTATGAGTGAGGCTTTTCCAGACAGGAGATTCTTCTGTGCTTGAGCTTTGAGGCAGAACTGGCCTGGCAAATTCAAGGAGCAGCAAGGAGGCCAGAGTGCGGGAGTGACAGGAGTGACAGGGGGAGTAGCAAGATAAGGTCAGGGGTGATCTGATGCCTGTAAGCACATTGTCATGGATTCTGAGTGATGCGGAGACCCTGGAGGGCTTTGAGTGCATAAGTGAGGTGATCTGACAGCCATCTCCAGGGGCTACCTCAAGCTGCTGTTGTCATGAGACTGAAGTAGGGGCAAGGTAGGAAGCAGGGAATCCAATCAGGAGGATGTTGAAATTATCCAGGTAAGAAATGATGCTAGCTTGGGCCAGCGTGGTAGTAGTTCAGTTGGTAAAAAGTTACCAGGTTCTGTAAATATTTGGAAGGTAGAACTAATAGGATATCCTGACAAATTATATGTGGGATATGAAAAAAAGAGGGGTTAAGAATGATGCCATTATTTTTGGCCTGACAACTTTAAAACGTTGTCTTTAACTGCAGTAGAGAAGATTATAAGTAGGAGACAAGATGCTCCTATTGAACTCCTAATTTTCTCATGTTTTTGTCACCAAAATGCATTTATTTGTACTTTGCTTGCATTGGCCCCATATCAGTCATGCCGGCC
Source organism: Hylobates moloch (assembly GCF_009828535.3). NCBI lineage: Eukaryota > Metazoa > Chordata > Mammalia > Primates > Hylobatidae > Hylobates > Hylobates moloch. The sequence continues at coordinate 50,543,048 of NW_026652295.1, read as the reverse complement.
TTTTTCTTTCATTGCAGGTTATTCCTCCCTGAAGGCCATGAGACCTCATCCTGGGCGACCATTCTTCCACACCCAGCCTAGAAGCACTCCTGGGTTGATACCACGGCCTCCAGCCGCCCAGCCAGTGCATGGCCGGACAGACTGGGCTTCCAAGTACGCATCTCGGCGATGACTATCTGCCTTGGTGATGAATCTCTTCATAGGGAGAAGCGCGACACTTTCCCTCAGCTGACTGGTGTTCTACTGCAAGATGTGCAGAGGGCATGAAAGCAAATCAACACTTTATAGTTATTCTTCTGAACTAAGACATGTCAATATTCTTTTTTAAAGTTTTTTTTTTAAAAATATTGATTTGAATGCAGTAGGCTTTTTTGTATAAAATTATTTTATTCTAAAACTGGGTCCTATTATTTTCTTAAACAACAGCATTTTGTATATATGGATTATGTTTTAGCATTTTATACAGTCAACTTTGTAATGAACTTTTTAAAGATTAATTGATTTTCCTTTGGGGTTCCAGATAATATTTTCTACAGATTTTGAAAAATGTAATAATATTAATGCAGTATTGCAACAGGGGTGCAATTTAAGGCTATGTGATAGAGGGTTATTTACTCAGTGTGTGCAGATATTTAGGAAGTGGTTAAATTTCAAGTGTGGCTCACTAGGTACTTCAGGCCTTCTTGGACTGTTGTTAGAAAAGTGATCCTCTGCTTTTCTTAATAGGTCATTGGTTTGATTTTTGGATACCACTCTGCTGTTCTAAAAGGACTATTATATAATTCACTTGGTTTTACTTTTGTTCCCCAGATGAAAGAACTCTAAGTAAATACATTTTTTAAAATTTTTCTGACACCCTTTAATGTGGTTGCAGATCTCAGATGAAACCAAGCTTAATTATACTATGCCATTACATTCTAATTTATTCCATTTTTGAAATCAAGTTGTATGTGTACCAATAAAAGGAGAGCTTTCTGCTTCAAAAGGCTCTCAACATGAAGGTTAACACAGTCAATCAAACTTACATTCCTGCCAAGATGCATGGCCAAAAAACTAAGTATCAAAGCAGCAGAAGGTTTTTGATTATAGTAACTGAGATGGAATTTTGCGCCTAGCTCAGTTCTCCAGATCTGGCTAGGAGCAGTCAATGACTAATCTTCTGTCCTAGCCAAATTCTCAGGACAATTTGGGGAGCAGAAAGAGTTATGGCAGAGGTTCCACTCATCTACGAAGTCACAGTCACATGCCACATTTGATCTCCTAACCCTGGTGTAGTTTCTTTCAAGAGTGAGAACTTTATTTGTTGGGCAGAGGCTGTTCCGTTGAGAGGAATGTTTACAGCAATTTCAAAAATGACAAAGCCAGTTTGGAGACAGAAAAAGACGAAAGGTCCAGTCTCATCCATCTCTATATGGTACATTTGCCTCACTTATGGTTGCCTTAAAGGCAAGAGGGAAGGTCACCATCAGTGAACGCAATGCAATCTCAACAGTGTATTGATTCGTATTCTCCTAGGGCTCAAACTACTCTCTACTGGTTCCAGGATAATGACAAATTGAACCATATGTAAGTAATCTTTTTTTTTTTTTTTTTTTTTTTGAGACGGAGTCTTGCTCTGTCGCCCAGGCCAGAGTGCAGTGGCGTGATCTTGGCTCTCTGCAACCTCTGCCTCCCAGGTTCAAGCGATTCTCCTGCTGCAGCCTCCTGAGTAACTGGGACTACAGGCGCCCGCCACCACGCCCAGCTAATTTTTGTATTTTTATTAGAGATGGAGTTTCACCGTGTTAGCCAGGACAGCCTCGATCTCCTGACCTCGTGATCCACCCTACTCCACCTCCCAAAGTACTGGGATTACAGGCATGAGCCACTGCACCCAGCCAAGTGATCATTTTTATAGGTTAAAATGATAGGTGAAATGAATATGGACACTTTCATATGGTCCAGCCTAATGACTTGGTAAATTATTGCCTTGGTGTATTCATAATATGTTGTATTCTGAACAAATTACCATGGCTTCCAAAGGGCCCTTACCTAAAATCAGAGAGTAATTTATGCTTTGGAGAATCTGACTCAAAAATATACTTGACCAAGCACCATGATCCCTAGGGACATGAGAAAAGCACATAATGGATGTGGATGTGATAGGTGGTCTTTTCCTGTTAACAAGCTGGCAGCAAAGCTTCAGAAAATATATATGCAAGCACAACTTGAAGCTGAATTCATTTCTGTATTATATTCTCAACTCGTTATCTAAAGCATCAGAAAATGTGTTTTCAGAGATGAGTCCTTTACTATAAGATTAATATTTATTTTCATTTTCTGTATTATATATGAAAAGTAAATTAATGTGAAACCTTGCCCAGCTTGCTGGAAAGCAGGTTTTAAATTGTAAATATTCCTTAGAGGAGCAAATGGATTGTTTAATACCATAGTCTCGGTAATCTAGCTTATATAAGGTCATTACATTTTTTAATTGAAAAACCCAGTTACCTGATTATCACACATTATAAAATCGTTTTTCTAATACTTTATAGGGCCCAACTTCAGAAAATACTTCGCTTTCTTCTTCTTACGCTTTCCTTTGTTTACCAGCAAACAACTTCCCTGGGGAAGCCAAACACATATTCCTAAAAAAAATCAAGTAGCTGATGTGCAGTTGAGAAAACTAAAGGACTGAAAAAACAAATTCTAACTAGCAAATGCTGTGAAGTACTCTTCCTCCCCTTCTCTGAAATGGGTAAAGGACAAATTGTGTAAAAAACCATGCACTCTAGAAGGGAATAGTAACCATTTCTTTTGTCTCTCTGTTTCTGTTCTGACTGAGAATCTGTGCAGCCATTTCTTGTTACATGAAAACAAAATGCTACTTGTTACCTCTATTTTTTGTTACTATAGAATTATGAAATGTAATGTAAGACACCAACAGAAATGGTATACCTGTAACTGTACCTATCAGGACTATACCTCATTTACAGTCAGAAAGCTTACTGGGATGTCAGGAAATGATACAGGGTTGGTTCTCATTTCGCGCCGAAATGAGACAGAAGTTCAGTGATGAAGGTGCATTGTGGGGGTATTGATGTGCCCCAGGTAGTGCCAGCAGAGCAGGGAAAACTGCATTTGCATAAAACTACTCTTGACATGATTGTTCATTTTACAAAAAAATTCCATTAATTACCAAGCCCTCACCCAGCTCATGTGTGATAGGATTTATGTAGGAAGAAACTTGATTTTCAAATAATTTTTTAAATGTATCTCTTGCCTAAAGGACTATATACATCTAATAAAGTAACACTATGTCATCTTCTGGAGTTATCAAAACTTGTATACAATCAAGACAACACAAAATAAGAATTGTTTTATTTTTAAGTGCAAATACAGGTACTGTTGGAGTTGATGGGTACCATGCTTTCTCATGAAGTAGCATTTCCCTACCATCAAGCCATTGTTTTGTGCCATTCAGGAGAGGGAAAAAAGGAATTTATGCTGTACATTTCAGTTCAGTGTATGAACAAAAGCAATATGTTTATAAGAAGAAGTTTGACATACTAATTATTTTATATCATTTAAACCATACTGTAGCAACATAATATATGGAGCTAATTTTTAGAATTATTTTTACGATTTCCAACCAAATGTACTGTACTGTTACATAATTTATTGTGAGGACCTTCTCATGGAAGCCATTAGGAAGACAAACTAGAGGTAAATATCACATTAATCTGTATTATCAGTTTCTCATAAACACTGTGCTAATGTGAATTTTAAATGACCTGCATCAAGTCTTCTGATCTCAGATAACTCAGTACAGATAGCAATTAGTCACCTGATTTGATTACAATGGAGTAACCGACAATATATTTATTTATAAAGCACATATTCATAATAATGAGAAGAATTCAGAAAACCACTTAAGGAAGACCCTTCTGAAATAAAAAATGTTGCTTTTTAAATAGTTTGTCCTAAGGTGTTTAAAAATGTCAACCTTATGTAAGGAAAAATTTCCTGCTCCAAATAAAGTTGAAGTTTAAGAAAAATTGATTTGAGTGTTCTGTTTTTGTTTTCATGTTCTTCCATTAGTATTTTCTAATTTTTGTCCTTTGTTAGTTCATTTGGAACTTTGATGTTTTCTAACTTCTGAATGCTTAGTATCGTGTTACTGCTATGAAATTAGATGCATACACTTAGAGCAGCAGAATGAAGAGTTATCCTGCAGTGTGGAGGTTTTTTTTAAAATTCAGCTTTTGGAAAGTTAGGCTTCTGGGAGTGGTGGCTCATACCTGTAATCCCAGCACTTTGGGAGGTGGAGGCATGAGGATGCCTGGAACCTAGGAGTTCGAGACCAGCCTGGGCAACATGGCAAGACCCGTCTCTACCAAAATTACAAAATTTAGCCGGGTGTGGTGGTGTGTACCTGTGGTCCCAGTTACTTGGGGGGCTGAGGCAGGGGAATCGCTTGAGCCCAGGAGACAGAGGTTACAGTGAGCCCAGATCACCCCCCTGCACCCCAGCCTGGGCAACAGAGTGAGGTCCTGTCTCAAAAAAGCAAAAGCAGGTGGAAACAGTTTCTTGTTCCTGATTTCATCATTTTAACCTGCCTTGTATGTCTTTTAGCTTTTCACAGCACATTCTCATATACAATACAAACCTTCAAAAGAAGTTCATAACTTCATGAACTACATAAAGAATGTCACAGGAAACTCATTTTCTGAACATTCTTTGACTCCTTGACAGGATTTTCTAGGAACATAATCTACCAATCAAACTTGCATTGGTGAACCCCTAAGTGTGCCTCTTGCCATCAGAACACAGTGACTTTACTGTGTAATCATGGGCATTTGTCTTTTTGGCATCACTTTGGGCCTATGCTGCCCCTTCAGAAACCCTGAAGAAGCCATTTCAAGCTCTCAACCATCTTTCTTGATAAGAAAACCCACTTGTTAGAATAGGGTCTTACACCAATCGCTTATAGCTAAGGCTGAATTTAAGTCAAATGTTTCCCTCTTCTGGGAGTATGCAAAGCTCTTAAACTGAGATTTGAAGCTCTTGACTTTTGTGCAAGCAATTTTACCTACTACTGAGCAGATGATTGAAGGGTTGAGGCTAAGAAGACTTCTCAGGGCCTCTGAAAAGGTATCGGGTAGGTAGATGGGTAGGTAGGTAGGTAGAACAGGTAGATAAAATGAGTAAGACTGTCTCAGGATGAGGGCAACTCTAAGGGTCTTCAAGAACAAGCAGGTTGATGATGTCAGGGGCTTCAAAGGAATAAAATGTCTTTGGGGTACCTGTCATAGAGTGCCAGACTATTATAACAGGATTTTTCATTTCTCCCCAGGCCTGTGTAATAACAGTCATGCTGCTACCTTAGTTACACTTTCAGGTGAAAAAGGCCGAGTGTTACCAGAAAAAGGTGTCCTGATCCAGATCCTAAAAGAGGGTTCTTGGATCTCACACAGGAAGGAATGTAAGGCGAGTCCCAGAGTGCCATGAGAAGCAACAGTTTATTGAAAGATAGTTACAGAGTGGAGCGTCCTCACAAAGCAAGAGGAGGAATGCCTCCTCTTTGTTTTTATTCGATAGGGGTCTTATCTATGTAAAAGGTAAGCTAAGCAATGTCTACGTGCGAGTGGGCTAACAGAATGAAAAAAATTGGTACTTTGTTAATTTAAAGAAAGGTATCCTTGGCATTTTCATGCGTAAGTACGTGAAAGCATGACTATAATTACCTTAAAGGTGTTTAGCATTATGCAATATTGGAACATCTGGACATTCTACTGTCATAGGAATTTGTCCTTCCAGGTATTATTAAGCTATTTCCTCAGCTGTAGACATCTTAAGATGGAGTTGATTTTTTTGTTTTTAATCTTACTTTAAATTCCAGAACACAAGTGCAGAACGTGTAGTTTGTTACATAAGTGTGCCATGGTGGTTTGCCGCACCTATTAACCCATCATCTAGGTTTTAAGCCCGATATGTATTGGATATTTGGATATTTGTCCTAATGCTCCCCCTCCCCTCACCCCGCTGCCCCCCGACTGGCCCTGGCGTGTGTTGTTCCCCTCCCTGTGTCTATGTGTTCTCATTGTAAGATGGAGTTGATTTTAAAATGCTGTCACCCTGGCTCTCCTACACTCCTGTTTCCCTAACTCTAGGATGATGTTGCCTCTATTTGATAAGACTGGACATTTGAAACTGCCATTTTTGAAGGTTAAAAACAGTAAGATATTAGCAATTTGGTATAATTCAACCAACTGGAACTAAGCAAATGGAGACAAGTGCTTGGCTTAAATATCTAATAAAAGCAATCACAAGAGCCAGGTGCAGAGGCACATGCCTGTAATCACAGCACTTTAAGAGGCAGAGGTGGGAGGATCACTTGAGCCTAGGAGTTTGAGACCAGCGTGGGCAGCATGGTTAGACCCCTTCTCTACAAAAACTAAAAATTAGCCAGTGTAGTGTCATGTGCCTGTAGTCTCAGCTACTCAGGAGGCTGAGGTGGGAGGAGCACTTGAGCCTCGAAGCTGCAGTGAGCTCTGATCGCACCATTGCATTCCAGCCTGGGCAATAGAGCAAGACCCTGTCTCCAAAAGACAAACAAACAACAACAACAACAACAACAAACTATCACAAAAGACTATAAAAACCACAACCTTCCACAATGGCCATTGCAGTCTTACACAAAAAAATACTGGTATTATTGCCCTTGTTATTCATCTTTGCAGCAAAGGATACTTATTTTAAAACAATTATGCCATCGTCATTTTTGTCCTTTAAAAATCTTTGTTTTATTTTACCTCCCTGAATACACACGTAATTTACTATGGCGTGCATATTCCTACTGCAAAATTCAATTTCCAAATAAACATTTTTAAAGAGCCTCTTTCTGTTTGTTATTTAGGTTAACATAAAAAATCTAGAGATGATTTAAAGTAAACCAAAGGATGTGTGTTAAGTTATATGCAAATACTACACTGTTTTATATAAGGGACTGGAGCATGATCTGATTTTGGTAGCTGAGGGGATTCTGAAACCAATCCCCCACAGATACTGAGGGATGGCTGTACTTTAAAATATCATGTTGCACACAATAAAATATACAATTTTATTTGTCAATTAAAAAATAAGCTCCTTGAGGGCAAGAACTGGATTTTATAATTTATTTTTTATGTCTCAATAAATCCAGTAGACCTCAGCACAGATGTTCAATAAACCTTCCTTAATTATAAACTAAAAGCAAGAAAAAAAGAATGACTACTTTCAGCAAGGCTGGAAAATATGGCTTCCTACTCATGTTAAACCGAGTAACTGCTGTTAAATCAGAACTAGAAATATGATTGGATATACACCCTTAAGTCTTTTTTGAAAACGACTTTTCTGACTCTTGGGGTGCCCAGTGGTCCCTGACTTCCCTCTCTTCTTACCCTGCATACCTTCTCTGGATGAGCTCATTCTTTTGCCACCAGTTCAATCGATTTCAGTTCTCTCTACTGAGTCCTCGCTGGGTTGTTTTTTGTTGTTGTTGTTGTTGTTGTTTGTTTGTTTGTTTTTTGATAGGGAGTCTTACTCTCTCACCCAGCTTGTACTGCAGGGGCGTGATCACGGCTCACTGCAACTTCCACCTTCCAGGTTCAAGCGATTCTCCCGCCTCAGCCTCCTGAATAGCTGGGACTACAGGAACAGGCCACCATGCCCGGCTAATTCTGTATTTTTAGTAGAAACAGGGTTTCACCGTGTTGGCCACGCTGGTCTTGAACTCCTGACCTCAGGTGATCCGCCCGCCTTAGCCTCTCAAAGTGCTGGGATTACAGCCATGAGCCATTGCGCCCAGCCCTCATTGGCTTTTTCAACTGTCTAGTGGGCATTTCCAGCTGGATGGTTCATAGCAGCAAAAGACAAGTCAACCCATTTCCCCCAAACTTTGTCTTCCTTCTCCGCTCTTTATGGAGCTAGAAACCAAAGCATTGTTCATTCATTCACTCAACAAGTGTTCTCTGAATACCTACTCTATATTAATCAGGCTGTACAAAAGGAAAACCAAAAGCGCAAAAATCCTTGATCTCGTGGAATTTACGTTCTAGGAATCTACAGACAAATAAATAAAAAATGTCGTGTTAGATGACAATACACGTTATAAAAAAAAAGACGTGTGTATGTGTGTGTGTGTGTGTGTGTGTGTGTGTGTGTGTGTGTGTGTTGGACAGGGCATCATTCTAGACTTTTCTTCCTCCTCTCTTCCCTTTGATCTGATTAGTAAATCCTTCACCACCTACCTCCTTAATATTTCACCTTTTCTTACCCATATTCTTCAAACTCATGGTGCTACTTTAATTTACACAGACACAAGAGGTTTCTTTCTCTACCCCTACTACCCCAATTCATTCGCCTCACTTCGGCCAGAGAAACCAACTGAAAATAAAATGTGATCATGTTAGCGGCTGCAATTGCTCAGCACCCAGGCTTGTCAAGCAAGGTACTCTCGAGCGCCCCCGTGGGTGAAGAAAATAACAACATCTATAGCCTGAAAAATAGCAGAAGCTGCCTCTAAAAACAAGATTTATTTTCGAAGGCACATATTTCAAACTTTGAAATCCATGTGAATTTTGCAATTGTTCCATAATATAGCCCTGATAGTTTTAATAGATTTTTAATGTTTTAACTAACTTGCCGGCCAAATTATTTTTTTAGCACCACCCCAACCCCAAAGACCTCCTTCCAAACAGGTGCTGACTTGAGACCATGACTATAGAGCACTTGTCTCTAAAGTGCACAAAATGAAGAGAAATCTCAAGATGTCCCACTGAGTTGAAGAAAGAAGAAAATATGTATGTATATATACACGTATATATATGTATACACAAAATTAGAAAAGCTAGGGTCTACTGTATAAATTAAATAAGAGTTGACAGCGCTTTTGATTTTAATCTGTATGTGGTACTTTGCCTACTTAACACCCTTATGTGGATTTCCTGACGGACTTGACATTCCTGTCAGGAAAGCATTGCGTACTTGCTGATTAAAAAGCATCTAAGGGCCGGGAGTGGTGGCTCACGCCTGCAATCCCAGCACTTTGGGAGGACGAGGCAGGAGGATCACCTGACGTCAGGAGTTCAAGACGACCCTGGTCAATATGGCGAAACCCTGTCTTTACTAAAAATACAAAAATTAGCCGGGCATGGTGGCGCGCACCTGTAATCCCAGCTACTCCACCCGGGAGGTGGAGGTTACAGTGAGCCGAGATCCGTCTCAAAAATTAAAAAAAATAAAAAATGAAAAATAAAATTATAAGAAACATTAAAAAAAAGCATCTAACTTGGATGGGTCATGGGTCAAAAGAAAGGCAGACTGCCACATGCAGCGCCTCATTTGGATGTGTCTGGAGTCTTGGAAGCTTGACTACCCTACGTTCTCCTACAAATGGACCTTGAGAGCTTGTTTGGAGGTTCTAGCAGGGGAGCGCAGCTACTCGTATACCCTTGACCGAAGACCGGTCCTCCTCTATCGGGGATGGTCGTCCTCTTCGACCGAGCGCGCAGCTTCGGGAGGGACGCACATGGAGCGGTGAGGGAGGAAGGGGACACCCGCCTAGCCAGCCAGATCAGCCGAATCAACCCTGGCGATCAATGGGGTGACAGATGTCGCAGCCAGATCGCCCTCACATCCGAGTATTCCAGCTGGCGCACGAGCTATATAAACCTCAAGGAAATTCTAACTTTACACTTAGGCCAAGTGGTTTATCGTACCAGAGCTTCAGCAGGAAATTTCAACTAAAATCAAATTTAACCGGCATAGCAAATGTCATTTTTCCCAAAATGCTAACGTTTGAGAGAAATGGACTTGAATTCGGGCTGTTTTGACACTACCCAGAATGCCTTGCAGATGGGTGGGGCATGCTAAATACTGCAGTCTCCATTGGTGAGGTCGTCCCGGAGCCTCGCCCAGCTCCCGCGCGCTAGAGCCGCTTGCTGGTCTCGCCTAGCCGGGACAGCTGACGTTGCGCTTAGTGCGGCTCCAGGTCTCCGAGCGGACTCCAGGTCTGTCTCCCTCCTGCGGTCGCCCCCTTCCCCGCCCTTTCTCTCTTCTTTTTTTTTCCCTCCCCTCTACTCTCTGAGTCTCACTCTGGCATTCTTCCCTCAGCCCCCTAATTCAGTCCTTCTTTTGTCTTTTCTCCCTCTTGTCCTTTGCCCTCCTGCTCCTGACTGGGCAGAGGTGAGCCCCTTGGCTGGAGCTGGGGTCCTTCTTGGCTCAGTGTGCGTATTTTTTTTTTTTAAACCCTTCTGCAGAGTCTGAATGCATTGGTGGAAGGTGGGCTCGGATCGTCCCCGGGCCTGGCTGGGCTGCCGCTACGCCCCTGCGTGGGCTGAGCGGGGAAGACCAGCATGGGAGAGTGCGATCTCAGATGGCCAAGCCCTGGCCCCCGGCTCATTTTACAAGGCCGGGGGCTCATCTCCCAGTAGGGGTGGTGGACACGCGGGACCCGGGGAGGCAGCCACCGCATGCGTGACGGTGGACGCACATTTTGCAGACAATAGTAGTACTCGGCCTGTTCACCTTCCAGTTGCCGTGATAATAAAATGTGATGATGTATCTAAAAGCATGAATACTTGAAGAGGTTCCAGTGGCTGTGCGATTTTCCTTCGCGACCCTCTTCAACGCTTGCCACCCCCTATCCCCAAGCTGAATTTGGAAAAACTGAGATTCTCGAGGTCAAAATATATAATATTCTGAATTTGTGAAATCCCGTACTGCTAGCACATATGTTTTTACAACAAACGGCCCCAGCTTTCCAAGATCCAGGATAAGAAGTCATAAATAGAAATCATATAAAAGCCAAGGTTTTTTTTTCTCCATGTTTTAAAATGGTGGTATTTTTTTTCTTGAGTGAGGGAAAATGCAGCAACAAAAATAAAGAACAGTTTCCCGTGCCAAAATCCTGAATATTCATTTCGCCCCTGAGCACTGGGTTGAAGACGCGAAATTTGGGACTGTTGGTCTGCTCACGAGCTGCTGCATTTGTTTTTCAGAAAGCCTGAAAAGCTATCATGGCAGCAAGGCCCAAGCTCCACTATCCCAACGGAAGAGGCCGGATGGAGTCCGTGAGATGGGTTTTAGCTGCCGCCGGAGTCGAGGTACCTTATAAGCTGTTTCTTCACAGATTTGTCATACAGCTTTTGAGACCTTTGAAAGAAAAATACGTTTTGAAGCACCGTTCAGTTCTAGTTCTTGTCCACCAAAATCACAGGCACGCTTCACTGAGTCAGATTCCATCCCTGAAGGGATTTTTCTTTATAATTAGAATGTAGTTGATGGAATTCTATTTTCCTTTTGAGTTTTACTTAATTACTGGCTTCTGATCTAGCACCAATGAATATTTATTAATAAGAAGAAAGGAAATTTACCTGAAAATTGTCAGTTACTCTGAGCTCTTATTAATTATGCATTCTTAGGATAAATTTCGTGTTTTCTTCAGTGGCTTCAAACTGGCAGCCTTGGTATCTTGCTTACATATGTGTGTGTGTCTGTTTTTGTTTTTGTTCTGTTCTTTTAGCTTCTTATTATGGAAATTTTCAAATACAAATAAATGTAGAGAGAACATTGCCGAGAATTCTATGTACTCATCACCCGACTTCAGCAATCATCAGCTCTATGCTAATCTTGTTTCATCTATCACCTCCCTCCCCTTGTTTTGTGGGAGTATTTTAAAGGGAAATCCAAACATCATAACATTTCATCTGGGAGTTCCTCAGCATTTTTGTCTAACAGATGAGGATTTTAAAATGTAACATTATTATTATCACATCCAACAAAATTAGCAATTTTTTGTCATCTAACCTTCAGTCTGATTGTCTCAAACAGGTGTTTTGTTTCTTTGTTTTTATAGTTTGTTTTAGTTTGGATCTAAACATTGGTCTACGCATTACATTTAAAATGGTTATGTTTCTTTCGGTATTTTAAAAATCTGTAAGTTTCCTCTTCATTTTTTACAAGTTTATATTTGGGAATATTTTCAGATTTATAGAAAAGTTGTAAAATAATACAGTCCCTCATTCAGTCTCTCTTAATGATAACATCTTACATCACCATGTCATATTACGAAATTAACATTGGTGCATGACTAACTAAACTACAGACTTTATTCAGATTTCACTGTTTTTTCTACTAATGTTCTGGGGTTTTTTTTGACGGAGTCTGGCTCTGTAGCCCAGGCTGGAGTGCAGTGGTGCGATCTCGGCTCACTGCAACCTCTGCCTGCCAGGATCAAGCAATTCCCCTGCCTCAGCCTACCTAGTAGCTGGGTCTACAGGTACACACCACCACGACCAGCTAATTTTTGTATTTTTTTAGTAGGGACAGGGTTTCTCCATGTTGGCCAGGCTGATCTCGAACTCCAGACCTCAAGTGATCCGCCCACCTCGGCCTCTCAGAGTACTGGGATTACAGGTGTGAACCACCATGCCCGGCCCTTTGCTAGTGTCCTTTTACTATCCCAGGATCCAACATTATATTTATTCATCCTGTTTCCATAGTTGCCAACAATCCATGACAACTTCCCAGTCTTTTCCGTCATTTTACCATCTTGACGGTTTTGAAAAGCACTGGTCAGATATTTTTGTAGAATCCTCTACAAATTGGGTTTATCTTGTTTTTTTCATGATTAGACTGAGGTTATGGGTTTGGGGAAAGAATGCCACAGAGGTGAAGTATGTTCACGTCATCATATTAGAGGTTACATATCAACATGAGTTGTCACTGGCAATATTAACCTGGATCACATGGTTAAGGTAGTCTCTGCCAGGTTACTGCATTGTAAAGTTACTATGTTTCCTTGTATTCTTCTGAAGCAGATCATGAAGTCCAGCCCACATTCAAAATGATGAGAATTAAGCTCTGCCTCCTGGATGAGGGAGTATCTACATTTGGAATTTTTATATAAGGAAGATTTGTCTCCACTCATTTCTTTAGTTATTCTATTCTTTGTGTCACTATAGACCTAAGTATATTGATTTTCTACTTTAGATTATAGTCTGATGACCTAAATTGCCTAAATTGTTTCAGCTTTAGCCACTGGTGCTCTTTGAGGTTTACCTTTTTTTATTTCAGATTGGCCCCTTTTTTATTCTCAGCACTTTCTGACAGTATAAAATGCTCTGTGCTCATCTTGTATTAATATTTTCCCTGCCCTAGCCCTAGAATCAGGATTTTCTTCAGTAGAAAAATGGTATTAACAGGCCGGCACGGTGGCTCACACCTGTAATCCCAGTACTTTGGGAGGCCAAGGTGGGCAAATCATGAGGTCAGGAGTTCGAGACCAGCCTGACCAACATGGTGAAACCCCATCTCTCCCAAAAATACAAAAATTAACTGGGTGTGGTGGCACGTGCCTGTCGTCCCAGCTACTCAGGAGGCTGAAGCAGGAGAATTGCTTGAACTGGGAGGCGGGGGTTGCAGTGAGCTGAGATCGCGCCACTGCATTCCAGCCTGGACAACAGAACGAGACTCCATCTCAAAAAAAAAAAAGGTATTAATAGCCAAGATCTGGGTGCTAGATGTCTACGTTTGTTTCTAGTGCCATTTATTTGTGGAAGAAACTGCCCTGTAGAATTTTCCCTATTCTGGATTTAGTTTACTTGCCCTCCAGGTGTTGCCCTGAGGTAACATGGTAAAGTGAGGATACCTTTATTTTAACATGCTCCTCTATTCTCTGTACTTCCCATAAATTACTAGCTGGACCCAGAGGCATGATCACTTCAGGCTCCTTTTTTCTTTCTCTTTAACTTTTTTTTTCCTGCCAGACTATGTCAGAAGAGATACTGTGAACACACTTCTATTGTATCACATCAGGGGTTATCTCGTTTTCAGTGATGCCAAGCTTCATCGGTGTGTTCCTGTGATGTCAACCCCAATCCACACATTATAGTTTCTCCCATTTTCTTTTCAACTTGTGGTTTTAGCAGCTATTGATGATCATCATTGTTAGGGATTACAAAATGGCAATTCTTTTAATTTCCGTCATTTCACCTAAGTTTATGAACTGTGATTCTCTTCTAAGAGAGTACTTGTCACTCATTAACTATTTAATTACTTTAAAATATACTTCATATAGGAAAGGCAAGGTAAGTGCTTGATTATAAATTTTCACAATAATGCGTTGTTACCCTAGCAAGCTCCAAAGATGCAAATGTGAGTTGTTGGGTTATGGGTTTTGTGTTTGTTTTTTGTTTTTATTTTTTGCCTATGACAACTTGCCACATGGTGTTTTACAGTTTTCTAAATGAGTTGACATCATTTTCATATGCAAATTCTGATTTCTGACTTGTCTGTAGAAACTGGAAGATGTCTGATCCTGAGCTCGTTTTCATAGGGCAGCGATTGTTGGATCTGAATAAGGACTGCCCCACCTCGCCCTCTTGTCTCAGGGTGTATTTGCTAACTGTTAAGAGGAAAGTGAAAAACATTCATGGTCCCCTGAACCTGCTCGACTTCACTTGTGTCTGTCATTTTTCTAACCCCCATAGGCTTCTGAGTTTGTAATTCTTGATTTATTTCATAGGTTTTGAATGGATGTCTTGTATATGTATGCAATATAACCCTTTGTCAAATCTTCTCTCTTTCTTCATTCTACCCTGCCCCTCCTACTCACCTATGAGTCAACATTTTTAGTTACAGTAATAAAAACTCAACCCTAAATAAGTTAAAAAAAAAAAAAAGAACATAAGTCATCTGAACCACCTATCCCAGTCCAATCACAGGAACAGGCTGATCAGGTAGAGTAATGAGCTCACTCCTCAGACCAGACTGGAGGAAGCTAGATTGGTCTCTCTTCCAGGGTGACCACATGGTTTACAAGGTGGTGGGGAGGGGGCCCCTCCCCATCTCTTTGCCAGTTCAGTTTGTGCTCACATAAATCTGAGACAGTCGAGAGGGACCAGCTGGCAGCCACCAGACAAGTCCATGATTCTCAATATCCCACGATTGGGTTGAACCTAAAGTTGAAGCACACACATCTGAGTAACTAGGTCACTAAAACCTATGGAAAAACAGCCTGTTCTAATTCAGGGAGTCCTCAATGTTGGTCAGTCACTTAATTTGAGTCATCATTGACATTGCTCTATGTTGGTTGTTTCTTCCATGCTTGGAACTTTACTTGCCCAAAGACCCCTTAAAACCCAGGCGAATCCCCCTTGAGACGTGGAGGATTTACACCATTTCTTTTTTTTTTTTTTTTTGAGACGGAGTCTCGCTCTGTCGCCCAGGCTGGAGTGCAGTGGCGCAATCTCGGCTCACTGCAAGCTCCGCCTCCCGGGTTCACGCCATTCTCCTGCCTCAGCCTCTCCGAGTAGCTGGGACTACAGGCGCCCGCCACCACGCCCGGCTCATTTTTTGTATTTTTTTTAGTAGAGACGGGGTTTCACTGTGGTCTCGATCTCCTGACCTCGTGATCCGCCCACCTCGGCCTCCCAAAGTGCTGGGATTACAAGCGTGAGCCACCGCGCCCGGCGATTTACACCGTTTCTACCATTAACTAGGAGCATTAGTTGAGCACCTTGTCCCTGCATATATCATATAAACTTTCTGAGCCAAATGTGGTGGCTTGAGCCTATAATCAATCTCAGCTTCTTGGGAGGCTGAGGGTGGCAGAATCCCTTGAGCCCAGGAGTTTGAGGCTGCAGTGAACTGTGATTGAGCCATGGCACTCCAGCCTGCGTGACAGACCTCTAAGAAAAAATAAATAAATAACCTTTTTTGTTAACTAACATGATGTTTTGACTTTTGATTTTAGTATGTTGTAGTACAAATATCCAGGGACAAATTCCTCAACTGAATCTATCTGAATTGAGAGACAAATTGTCAGTTGATCCAGGAGTACTGCCTGCACCACATCTGACCATCTAGGCTTCGAGCATTGTTGCCCCAAGGATACTGTTCATGAGCATTAGATGGAGATCTACTGGGAGCATTGAGGCTCCTTTCCTCACACCATGAGCACCCACTCTGGCAAGCAGCAGAAGCCAAGCCTCCACCCTATGATCCTGATTCTCCCCCACCCCTCCAAGTTGAATGTTTTTCAACTGAATTCACCAATTGTTGACATTTTGCTACATTTGCTTTCTCCCTTCCTTTTTCTTCTGAATTGTTTCAAAGTAGTTGCAGACATCAGCATGTGTCTTCCTCCCAATGTTACAGGAAAGGGGTCCTGATCCAGACCCCAACCGAGGGTTCTTGGATCTTGCAGAAGAAAGAATTTCAGGCGAGTCCGCAGTGCAAAGCAAAAGCAAGTTTATTGGGAAAGTAAAGTAAAGGAATAAAAGAATGGCTACTCCATAGAGCAGCCCCGAGGGCTGCTGGTTGCCCATTTTTATAGTTATTTCTCGATAATATGCTAAACAATAGGGTGAATTATTCATGGCTCCACTTTCTAGATCATATAGGGCAACTTCCTGACATTGCCGTGACCTTTGTAAACTGTCATGGTGCTGGTGGGAGTGTGGCAATGAGGACGACCAGAGGTCACTCTCATCACCATCTTGGTTTTGGTGGGATTTAGCTGGCTTCTTTAATGCAACCTGTTTTCTCAGTAGGGTCTTTATGACCTGTATCTTGCGCTGACCTCCTGTCTCATCCAGTGGCTTACAATGCCTTCACTGTCTGGAAATACAGCCCCCCAGTAGGTCTCAGCCTCATTTCACCCAGCTCCTATTCAAGATGGAGTTGCTGTGGTTCACACGCCTCTGACACCAAGGCAAAATAAATAATTGTCCTAATAACCACAATACCATTGTCACCACCAAGAAAATTAACACTGCCTTCACAACATCTAATATGCAATCCATATTCACATTTTCCCTATTTTCCCCAAATATCTATATAATGGTTACACGTCTGTTTAGCAGTTATAACAGTTTCCTCTCCTCTGAAATCTACTTCTAATTTGGTTGTTAGGTCTCTTTAGTTGATTTTCTTCAACAGGACCTGACTTTTTTTTCATGCCCTCGACTCTTGAGAAGTCCAGGCCATTATGTTCGTAAGGTCCCACATCCTGAATATACCTGATTTTCACCTTGTGTGTAGATTCAGGGTAAATATTTTTGGTGGTGTTTTAGCAGGCGTGCCCTGCGAACACTGTGCCCTGTAACACTGTGCCCTTCTCAGTGTGTTACTGAAAGGGATGCCGGCAAACTCGAACCACACCGAGAATGGCCAACAGATCTTTATTGGAGAGGTTGAGGTCAGGTCGCGCAGGAGAGAGAGAGGGAGGGAGAGAGAGAGAGGAGAGAGAGAGGAGAGAGGGGAGAGAGGGGAGAGGGGAGAGGGGGAGGGGGGGAGAGAGAGAGAGAGGGAGAGAGAGGGAGAGAGAGAGCGCGAGAGCGCTGTTGGGTGGAGTAATTTATAGCCCCCAGGGCTATATGGGCACTGATGATTGGATGGGGGGCGGGCCTGAAGGGAGGAGTAGGAGGTGCCTTCTTTTATTGGGTCTCATTTGGCGGGCCGACGTAGTGCTGGGTGAAGAAGAACCCGGAACCAGCGCCATCTTTTGGCGCCTTGCGTCACCTAACAGTTACAACAGAAGCCTCAGGATGTCAGAGTGTTCTCCACTGGGGAGCCAAGTTTGATTGTTTGGTTAGAAAGAGGGTGAGAGATCTCCCGATCTCTCCATTATACATCGACACTTTCCCTTTATCATAATTAAGTGACTTAATTAAGTCTTCTGTAAAAAAGAGCTTTTCCTTCCCCCTACCTTTTTTTTTTTAGCATCATCATTTATGGACATAGAAATTTTGTCGTTGGGTGTTATAATCCATAATTGACATCATTCTTTTGGATGCTTAAATTTTCCCAAATTTGGTAGGGAATTCCCCTCACAGGGCCCTCCATGCCTTTCTCTTTCACATTTGAGCACTTCCTTGCTTTCTGGCATAACAAAATCAACCTTCTCTTATAGGAGCCCTAGTTCCTTTTAGGGGGCAGTGATATTTAGAAACCAAGATGTGGATGCTAAGTCTGCTCTTTCTCTCTGCTTCTTAAGACTGTTTAACTTGGTATTTTTAGTCCTGAGCCTGTATGATATTTACCTCCTTTTGGAGAGTGAGGATATCTTTTTAAAAAATTGGTGCATAATGTACATATTTGGGGAATACATTTGATATTTTGATACATGTATATCATGTGTAGTGATCAAATCAGGGTAATTAGGATATCCATCACCCATCTCAAACATTTATCTTTCCTTTATGGCGGAACATTCCAATTCTCTTCTAGCCATTTTGAACTGTGTAATACGTTATTGTTAACTATAGCCTACTGTACTGTCGAACACTAGATTTTATTTCTTCTGTCTAGCTGTATTTATGTACCATTAACCAACCTCTTTTCACATCCCCTTCCTCTCTACACTTCCCAGCCTCTAGTAAGCACCAATCAACGTTCTATTTCCATGAGATCCACTTTTTTAGCTCCCACATATGAATCAGAACATGCAGTCTTTGTGTTTTTGTGCCTGACTTATTTCACCTAATGTAATGACTGACCTCTGTTTCTGTTCGTGTTTCTGAAAATGACAGGATTTTGTTTTCTTAATGGCTGAATAATATTCCACTATGTATATATACATTTCTTTTTTTAAAATTTAGTTTGATGAAGAATTTCTGGAAACAAAAGAACAGTTGTACAAGTTGCAGGATGGTGAGTATGAAAATGAAACAACTGATTTTCCTTTAAGAACTGCTGTTTATGTGGAAGGGCAAAAGTATTCAATGACACTGAACGTTCAGAACAATATCCTAAAACCAAAAAAAGCAAGAGGGAATAAATAGTTGAAATTGCCAGGAAATCACTTCTTATTCAATAGTTCCATAAAAACTGGCTGAAGGGGGTGAGCAGTTCCTTCCCCATCCAAGTGAACAGCTCTTCTCCATCCCTTTCTTCTCCCCTCTCTTCCCTCCAATCTCTTCCTCCCCCTTTCTTTCTCTCCCTTGCCCCTTCCCTCCTTCTCATCTTTCCCTACTTTCTTCACACTATCTGAGGCATCCTGACCTGCTTGAAGTATGCAAATAAATATCCCCATTTACATGGGGATACTTTCTGAAGTAAATACTACACAGAAGTGAAATCAACAAACTGCCCCCTCCCTTCACCTTTAATTCCTGGTCAGCCCTGCTCCCTCCTTGCCCATCCATTATAGCAGGAGCCACCAGGAGACCCATAAAGAATGCACCCATCAACCGTGTGAGCAGCTTCCCTCCCAGCCAACAGCAGGGTCCTCAGGCCCAGCTGGAGGCTCCCTTGTGTGGTGCCAGCTCTCCAGGGCTGTAAGGCCACCTTTTATGTGTGACGGTGGCTGGAAGCCACTAGGTATGTGCTAACTACTCCTCTTGCCTCTCCCCTCACCTGCTCTGAATGCCCCAACCCTCAAGGGCCAAGCTGTACCCTATACTGGCATCTCTCCCCAGGGTTTGGTATGTGGAAAGTGTTGGATTCAGGTTTGTTAAATAAAACAGTGGGTTGTTTTTTTAACTAGTGACAGCAAACTTGGTAGTAAACGGTCTGTTCTGTGGCTACAGAGTAGCCACAGAGTATACATGAGCCAAAGAGTATACATGAGTCTCAGCTAGTTACTTAGATTTCATGATCAGATTCTCTAAAAACAGTGCTGTCCAGCAGAACATTCTACAGTGAAGGAAACGTTCTATTCTGCAATTGTCCAATATGGTAGCCACTAGGCACATGTGACTGTTGAGCACATGAAATATGTCTAGTGCAACTCAGGAACTGAATTTTAAGTTTTAAATATTGTAATTAATTTAAATTTAGATTTACATAGATAGCTGCATGTAGCTGGGGACTGCTGTATTGGCTGGCCAGTGTAGCACTGAAGAAATATCTTCACTACATTCCCCTCAATCCCTTATCACTGTGGATAGGTATTTTTCCTGGGGTGAAAATGAAAAGGGAACGTTTATAACAATGCTAGTTTTCAGGCTTCTTTTTTTTTTTTTTCGAGATAGAGTCTTGCTCTGTTGCCCAGGCGTGCAATGGCGCGATCTCGGCTCATTGCAACCTCTGCCTCCTGGGTTCAAGCAATTCTCCTGCCTCAGCCTCCCAAGTAGCTGGGATAACAGGCATCCACTATCACACCCGGCTAATTTTTGTATATCTAGTAGAGGCGGGGTTTCACCATGTTGGCCAGGCTGGTCTTGAACTCCTGACCTCATGATCCGCCTGCCTTGGCCTCCCAAACTGCTGAGATTACAGGCTTGAGCCACCATGCCTGGCCCCTTCAGGCTTCTTTTGTGGCTAAATCTGCTCTCCTGAATGAAGTTAAGGTTATCTGTCATCTGGAAGCTTTACACTATTTCCTAAGGCCATGATTCCACCGTTTCTTTTCATTCCACAGAGCATTTTTTAGGGGTTGGGGGACAGAGAAGAAAAGACCACTTCTAACTCTGGGCTTCCATTCTCAGGTAACCACTTGCTGTTCCAACAAGTGCCCATGGTTGAAATTGACGGGATGAAGTTGGTACAGACCCGAAGCATTCTCCACTACATAGCAGACAAGCACAATCTCTTTGGCAAGAACCTCAAGGAGAGAACCCTGTACTGTGGCCCCTCTCGAGTGTTGTCACTTGTCAGCTTACTGATGCCTTAGCTGATTAGCAGCCCTCTGTAGCATACCACATTTACTTTATGTCTTACGTAGTTAGTGAGATCAGGGAACAAAAACCCAAGAAGGTCACGAAGACCAGTTGGAACTTCAGTAGAGAGAGTCTGAGTAAAACAAAAGAAAAGAATTGGATTCAGATATTGAATACTATATCTAGGGTGTCATTGTTTCAGATTTCAACATTTTTAAATGCTTTGATACTGCTTTTTCCCTTCCTTGCACATTCACTATTGTTAAGTATTAGGAATGAGGAGCTGCTGTGACATTCGAGGCCTGGGAGAGTGAGCATTAGATTATAATTTGAAATCAAAGCCTGGTCCTTGCACCCCTTAGATGTATGACCCTGGGCAACGTGGGTATAAGAATAGTACATTTCTCATAGCATCATGTGATTTAATGAGATAATGGATAGAGAGTGTTTAGCACCATGCCTGGTACACTCTAAGCACTCAATAAGTGGTATTCACTATTTTTATAAAGATGAAGTTTGACCCATACGAAGAGACCAAAACATGGATGCTGGGGTAAAAGTGGAGGAGTAGGATGCCGGGAGAGAGAGCACTCATGACTGTCAAGCTGTCTGACCTGTGACAGATTTTTCTGAGTTACAACTAGAATTGACTTTATGTCTTTGCTCTTAAGAGACAGGTATAGGTAAATGCTTCTAGGCACTTAAGTTGCCAGCATCTTTAAAAAAAAAAAAAAAAAAAAAAGCACTCTGAATTCTTAGTTGTGGAAACTGATGGCTTCAAAGAGACGAGAAACTGAGACAACTGCTTTTTTGTTTTAAGGATTGACATGTATGTGGAGGGGACGCTGGATCTGCTGGAACTGCTTATCATGCATCCTTTCTTAAAACCAGATGATCAACAAAAGGAAGTGGTTAACATGGCCCAGAAGGCTATAATTAGATACTTTCCTGTGTTTGAAAAGGTAGGTGGCAGAGATGCCTACATACACAGAGTAACCAAACCACAAAGATGCTGCCACAAACACTCTTTTTTGTCCAAGGCATTATAAAACTGAGCCCAGTTGGACTAACCTAAGAGTTAATGGACTCCTAAGAGCTAATAGTAGCCACAGCACAAAGCTGGTGTCTTAGAGCCCCTCGGACTCTGCTAGGACCACATGATTCAGAAGTCTAGAAAAAGTATGGGCTCCCTGCCTTTGTTCCTTATTGTTTCTTGCATTCACCAAGTTCCCACCTTGTGTGGATGCAGCAGAAACTTCAGAAGATACAGAAAACAAAAACTACCTCATTCATTCATTCATTCAACAAAAGTTGTTGAACAGCTATGTCATAGCTGACATCCTCCCTGATAATGTGATATGAGGAGAAGAACCATTTCCATTTTATTTATCTTCCCTTTGCTCTTTTTGTTTTTGGTTTTGTTGTTTTTCTCTTCTTGTTATATCTGCTTTTCTGAGCTTCAAACTCTTTATTCCTGAACTGGGAGGAACTTTTTTAGTGTTTCAATGCAAACACTAAAGAAGAGGATGTGAAAATATGGGAAGGCCTATTTGGCAAGCTTCCTCTGACCATCTTTATGGAACTAGATTTAGGAAAAAGGAGAGGTATTTTCCGGGGTTTCTGTAGCTAGGTTTTATGGTATCTTTCCCACAGGCACTTTGTGAATGTAAAACAGGATAATGCAGAAATGTGGTCTGGAAAGGGCACAGAGGACCTGGTGCTTTGGCAAAGGGTCACTGCTCATTCTTAGGTCTCAAGGGCCCAGACTGTGTCAGGGTTTCTTGCAAACACGCCTATGAGGTGAGAACTGTTGTCCCTTTTACACATAATGAAATGAAGTCATGAAGAGATTCAGTGACCTGTCCAAGGTAACATGGCCAGAAAATGGAGAGCAGGGTTGGAACTCTGGCCTCTGACTATAAATTCAGGATGCATTGTACTATGCCACTCTGGCTCCAGTAGCTATATTTGACCTGGAATTGTGTTCAGAGTCCCTGTTACACACACACTTGTGTGCATGCAGACACCCATGGGCATCCAAGGGTTGACTGTGAAGGAGATCTCCCCTTTGCTACCACTGCTTCTTGCCTCTCCCTAATCACAATCTATTCTTATAAGCCCCACACCTATACGTTACCCTCAGAATGGGAGTCAAGATGAACTCAAGCTTTTAATTTTCTCTGTTTTGGGACATGTCAGAGGAAGTCTAATTTTATAATTGGGTTAAGCTTATGACTACACGTCTTGATGTTCTAGCAACAGAACTGGGAAATAAGAGTGGGCCCCTTGAAGATGATCTATCACTTAGATTTCTTAAATCACCCTGCCCCTCCCCAAGCCTCCCGCATGCATTTCTGTAGATACAGTTTTGGAGTAGATACATCCTTTCAAAACACCAGATGCTAAATCCAGAAATAAGGAATTTTCCCTTCCCCACTTTAATGTCTCATTCAGATCCACAGCAGATATTTAAGGATGCCTTCATTTCCACACCTTTTTTGTACTCTCTCTCTCTCTCTCTCCCTCTCGCTGTCTCTCCCCCTCTCTCTCTCGCTGTCTCTGTCAGATATAGGGTGCGTTCTCTTAATTGATGTTATTTATGAAAGCATGAAATGACAAGGTCATGGTTTCACCTCTTCTCCGATACTGCACTGATTCAATAGCCTCATTAGTCTCTCCATGTGGAATATTATAACTGATGTACACCATTTCCCTACAGATTTTAAGGGGTCACGGACAAAGCTTTCTTGTTGGTAATCAGCTGAGCCTTGCAGATGTGATTTTACTCCAAACCATTTTAGCTCTAGAAGAGAAAATTCCCAATATCCTGTCTGCATTTCCTTTCCTCCAGGTAAATAAAACTATGTATTAGGAGATTGGCCTAGAACTCTTGGGCCTCCCTTCAGTGCCTATTGTTTGGTTGGTTTTGGGGAGTGTGTGTGTGTGTGTGTGTATGTGTAATATTTTTAAGATTCTAGTTTGGCAAATGAAATGAAAGTAAGGACCCAAAGTTATTTTTCTGGTCCTTAAATCCTTCAAGTTGAAAGATCATTGAAGTGTAAAAGATTTTTTTTTTTTTTTTAAGATGGGATCTTACTATGTTGCCCAGAATGGTCTTGAACTCCTGGTCTCAAGAGATCCTCCCACCTCAGTCTCCTGAGTATCAGGGACTATAGGCATGTGCCAGCACACCCAGCTCAGAAATTTTCATCTTAATTTTGTTCCGCAGCTGCACTCCTGGAAAAAACTCCATGCACAGGGAGTTTGCCTCTGAGGACTTTCCATAGAAATAACCATAGAGATGAGGTGCTCTCACACTCACATGTATCTACTGATGGGATAGTGGGTGAGATAAACATCAAAAGTCTCATTCATCAGGCTATGACCCCCTTTCTCAGAAATAGTATGGTCTCAAATTACGAAATTCTAAGCCCGAGCTCGCAGAGCAAATGAGAGACGTTAGCACCCTAAACATCACGCCAAAGGATTCCTACCATTCTCCTTCCGAGAATCCCAAGGAAAGACGTGTGTAGTTCAAATTATCCCTCAGGGTTATTCTGGCAGGATTGATCATAGAACTTTAAAGGAGAGAAGGGCCTTTTAAAAAAACTCATTTAATGACTTCAATATTCACTTGAGGAAGTAGAGACCCAGGATAAAGAAATCAGCAGCCAAGCTGGCTTAGCCAGTGGATGCTTCAGTTTTATCTAGAACCTTAGCCTTTTATCTCCAAATCTAATGTGCAGACTGTAACTCCTGGGCCAAACCTGGCCTGCCACCTGTTTTTATACAGCTTGTGAGTTAAGAATAATTTTTACATTTTTAAATGGTTGAAAAAAATCTGTGGAATAATATTTCATGACACATAAAAATTATATGAAATTCAAATTCTAGTATTCATAAATTTCATTGGTACAAAGCCATGCCCACTCATTTACACAATGTCAAGGTTGCTTTTGTGTTTCTACAGCAGAGTTGAGTAGATCTGATAGAGACCATATGGCCTGCAGAACTCAAAATATTTGCTGACTGGTCCTTTATAGAAAAAGCTTGCCAATCCCTGAAACAGCCCGGATACAGACCAAATTGCTATATGTTTGACCAAGTTATCAAAAGCCAAGAGAGATACACTAACTCCCCAAAGAGTAACACACATACTTAAAACAATTTTTTGCCAAGTCTATTAAATATTTTGATACACTAATGAGAGCAATTACCACCAGTTCAGTAAGTACACCCAGAAAATGAGAATAAAAATCTTCAACAAGGCAATAAGCCACCATATCATTTATGTTATAGTTTATATATTTGTTTCAATTTTTTTTTCATTTACTTTTGCAGACACAGAGATTGACTTTCCTTAATTTGATTTTATTCATTCAGAACTCAGGATACTTTTCACCTGAAGTATTCTTTTGCACTGTTAAAAAAGTTACTTGTTTAGCAGAGAAGGGAAATCAGAAGAAGGGATCTGCAACTTGTTGAGTGCCAGCTTCATTCCAGTCAGTCTGCTAGGTACTTACATGCATTTGCTCATCTGTCCCGTCAACCCCACCCCAATAACCCTAGGAGATGGGCTTCACTATCTCCATTTTACAGATGAAAATTACCACCTTGGAAACATTACATTCTGCATAAAGTTGCAAGACTGTGGATGACTGAGTTGGGAGCCACAGAGGAGTCTGGGATCTAAGTCTGTACTCTTTCCACTAGACTATGTGGTTTCTGAAAAACACATTTAGAAGTACTAGAAGTACCTATGGCCCCAAATAGGTGGGATGCTGAACCCAGAAGTAGGTAGAATGCTAAGCTTATTAAAGGTGAAATCTAGGCTGGGCACAGTGGCTCACATCTGTAATCCCAGCACTTTGGGAGGCCGAGGCGGGTGGATCACTTGAGGTCAGGAGTTCAAGACCAGTCTGGCCAACATGGTGAAACCCCATCTCTACTAAAAATAAAACAATTAGCTGAGCATGGTGGCATGCGCCTGTAATCCCAGCTACTCGGAGGCTGAGGCAGGAGAATCGCTTGAACTGGGGAGGCGGAGGTTGCAGTGAGCCAAGATCATGCCACTGCACTGCAGCTTGGGTGACAGAGCAAAACTGTGTCTCAAAAAAAAAAAAAAGTGAAATCTTTCCAGGCATGCATATATATACATGCTTGTGTACACATACACACACCTCACAGGCAGTAAAGTACTTTTCATTGAATGGACACAAAAGATTTAAAAAGTCTAGGGTAAATGATAGAGAGCAAGGTTTTTTGGTAAACTGTAGCACCAGGACCTACTGGTATTTTACATTGATGATGCTATAATAACAACCCTTTTTTAAGCCCCAAGCATTATCTGTATAAATAACAGTTTTAATCTGTGATCAGATTGAGCACCAATATTTTAAAACTTAAGAATCGGACACCAGATCTGTGTTGAATTTAAAGGGTTATTCCTGTGTTGATAATGGATTTAAAAAGTCACAAAAGTTTTACTATACTTGATAACTATGAACCCCAGATAAATCTTGAAACAATACATCATTTGGAACAAGATTCTAAATTTTGGTATAATAGTTAAAATCATACAAGTAGAGCTTAAGTACGTAATGAAAAGAGAAAATTGTCATATTTATATATAATTAATTGGCATCATTATTAGGGTTTTTGTTACTATTAGTGACATATGTATGTATGTTTGTGTGTGTGCTTAAGGCTGTGTCTTGCACATAATAGACAATAAATAGTAGCTATTTAAAATGACCTCTTCATTTTTAAATAAATGGTTTTATTTAAATAGCTTTAAAAGGTTTTATTAGAATAATTATATATGATGAGCATATGCTTCTTCATATA
Source organism: Hylobates moloch (assembly GCF_009828535.3). NCBI lineage: Eukaryota > Metazoa > Chordata > Mammalia > Primates > Hylobatidae > Hylobates > Hylobates moloch. The sequence goes on along the minus strand of NW_026652295.1, from coordinate 50,516,574 downwards.
GTTCCGATTTTTCACTACATCAAATGGGCTTTTCTTCTCAGTTACTGAGAATTGTTAAGATTTGATTCTGTGAATGAAAAATACAATTTTTTCTTCCATTCCAGTTTATATAAATATCTGGTATCTGAGCCAGAGGCTATGAAAAAATGCAACTCGCTATTTCCTGCACATAGCCAGAAAGAGGATTCATTTACTGATAGGAGTAAAAACTCTGAAGAAGCTGAATCTTAAGATATAAATTGTACCATCTGGTGACTTTTTAAAGAACCTTTACTTAAGTGGCTCATGCATTTTCTTCCAGCAGATCAGAGCACTTCAGGTGGCTAGTCCAAGTGGTGCTTACAGCTAATTGATCACAACCAGTTACAGATTTCTTTGTTCCTTCCCCACTCCCATTGCTTCAAATTGACTACCATTAAAAAACAATACAAGGCCGGGCGCGGTGGCTCACGCCTGTAATCCCAGCACTTTGGGAGGCCAAGGCGGGCGGATCACGAGGTCAGGAGATTGAGACTATCCTGGCTAACACGGCGAAACCCCGTCTCTACTAAAAATACAAAAAATTAGCTGGGCGAGGTGGCAGGCGCCTGTAGTCCCAGCTACTCGGGAGGCTGAGGCAGGAGAATGGCGTGAACCCGGGGGGGCGGAGCCTGCAGTGAGCCGAGATCGCGCCACTGCACTCTAGCCTGGGCGACAGCGAGACTCTGTCTCAAAAAAACAAACAAACAAACAAAAAAATACACTGGAGGTGTTTTCAGTGAGTTTTCCCCTTCCTTTTCTTTCACATTAAGTGTCATAATTCTATTTTGAGTATGTTTTTACTTTTGCCATTTCCGTAAAGAGTTCTTATCTTTTTGTGAACCTGGAGATTTGTGTAAACCCTGATCTTGATACCGGTGATTGATGACAGAGACTGTAAATAGTCATAGAGATCAGATCTTAACCTAGCCTTGTCCAACCCACGGCCCGCAGGCTGCGTGTGGCTCAGGACAACTTTGAACGTGGCCCAACATAAATTCATAAACTTTCTTATAACATTATGAGATGTTTTGAGATTTTTTTTTCGGCTCATTAGCTACCTTTAGTGTTAGTGTATTTTATGTGTGGCCCAGTGAAGCCAAAAGATTGGACACCCCTGCTAAACAAATGCTAGATTTCAGTTCTGCTTGGAACCCTTCAACAAGTATTTATTGAACAAATTTTGATGGGCCATTTTGCATAATCATATCTTTCTAGTAACTAATACCTTTTTTGTTAGCCTTAAACTTTTGGATTTTCCTTTTTCAGGAGTATACAGTGAAACTAAGTAATATCCCTACAATTAAGAGATTCCTTGAACCTGGCAGCAAGAAGAAGCCTCCCCCTGATGAAATTTACGTGAGAACCGTCTACAACATCTTTAGGCCGTAAAACAACACATCCATCTGTGAATGAGAGCGTGTTCCTAGAGAAGGTTCTGTCTGCAGTCATATTTTGGATCCCAGCTCTGTCATGGTGCTATGTATTAAGTTGGGTCCTAAGTTGGGTCTTTTGTGTCAAAGAGATCATCTCTTCTAGAAATATCAACCTTTTTTGTCCAGTAAATAATTGTTAGGGGATCTTTTTTGGAAAACTTTTTTGGAGAGGCTGGTATTTAAGTTAGATCTGATCGGGCTACTCATGTCCTGTAGCCAGTTCATCCTCATAATAAGAATGGGCAGCATCTGTTCTCTCCTAAGCGTCTTTCTGCTCTCCTTATCCTGTTCCCCTATCCTTATCCCCTCCAGTCTCTGCCTAATTTTTAGTGTTTAATAACAACCGAATGTCTAGTAAATGACTCTCCTCTGAGCTGTAATAAATAAAATGGTATTAATGAATGCAATCAGTATTAGCCAAAATAAAGAATTTAGGAGTCATTGCTCACTGTCTTGTTGCTAGAATTTTTTTAATTTTTTTTCAAATATAGAATAATACATTTGCACAGTTCAAAAATCAAAAAAGTATAAAAGGGTCTACAGTCTTGGAAGTCTTTTCAACCCTGCTTCCCCGCAACCGAATCCTGCTTCTCACAGGTAATTGCAGTTACTATTTGTGTACCCTTCCAGTTACATCTGACACATGTATAAGAAAATGCAAATATATATTATTTTTATCTTCTTACTACCCAAATGGTTATTTGTAGGCTTCTAAGTTTTTGCATTTCAGAACTAAAAGTATGGTCTCTTAATATAATGCTGCTGTTAAACTGGTGTTGATTCACGTCTCAAATACTCATCAAGCATCAACTGGGCGCAGGGGCTCACGCCTGTAATCCCAGCACTTTAGGAGGCCAAGGTGGGTAGATCACCTGAGGTCAGGAGTATGAGACCAGCCTGGCCAAAATGGTGAAACCTCGTCTCTACTAAAACTGCAAAAAGTAGCCAGGCGTGGTGGTGCATCCCTGTAATCCCAGCTACTTGGGAGCCTGAGGTGGGAGAATTGCTTGAACCTGGGAGGTGGAGGCTGCAGTGAGCTGAGATCACACCACTGCACTCCAGCCTGGGCAAAAGAGTGAGACCTTATCTCAAAAAGAAAAAAAAAATACTAATCAAGCACCTATTACATTCCAGGCAGACTGCCAGGAGGCAGAATCGTAGAACAAAGCCCCTGGTTTAGAAGAATTCAGCATAGGGTAGGGGGAGACACACATGTAAACAGCAGAAGTAATTTTAAAAAGGAAAGAATTGCCACTTTCGGAGTATCTACTACTCAGAAATTTTAAAACCAAGGAAAGGCAAGTTTTTGATGAGAGTCTTACTCATTTATCTCTCGCTACAGAAGGGGTTTTTTTGCTCAGCGGAAACAAAAGAAGAAAAGATAAGTGGGAGGTGATCATTCAAGACCAGTCTGAGCAATATAGGGAGACCCTATCTTTATAAAAAATAGAAAAATTAACCTGGTGTGGTGACACGCACCTGTGGTCCCAGCTACTTGGGAGACTGAGATGGGAGGACCCCTTGAACCCAAGAGCTCAAGGGCCCAGTAAGCCATGATCACACCATTTCACTGCAGCCTGGGCAACAGAACAAGACCCTGTCTCAAAAAGAACAAAAAAAAAAGCCAGGGGGGCGGTGGTTAAAACTGGAAGAAACTAAGGAGATGATCTGATTCTAAACCAATTCTTCATTTTATAGTTGAGGAAACCGACATCTCTTTGTGACTCTGCCTCAGGGCTGGAACCCACACATCTGGCACATTGTTAAATTTGGGAATTGAAGGGGGGCCTTGACAACTTGAACATCATGTCCCTGGCTGGGCCCAGTGCTGGGCAGGGGCAACTCAGAGGGAAGCTGCTCCGCCTCAGCTTGACTACTGTTGGGGAGCGGGCCCAGGAGCATTTCCGCTGTGGCATGTCGGTGGTGGAGTGCAACACCCCCGTGATCAAGTGGTTGTATAAATTAAGGAAGACACGGGAGACACCAGCAGCTCAAGGCTGGACTTCCACTTGACTCGGAATTTGCCACAGGACAGATCTTAAAGAAGCAATTGGCCCCTTGTCCTCTCTTGCATCCATTCCCTGGATCTGGGCATGTCAGAGGCTGCTCCCTGGTATGAACTTAGTATGGAGACAAAGCCTTGGAGGCTGAACCAGCATCCTTGGGCAAGGACTGCCCCTGGAGGGAGCTGTTCTTGACTTTGGACATCCTCACCCCCCATCCCCACATACAAGGTTTTTGACATGAGTGTACCTCTGCTTAGTTCCTCTTGTGGGGCTGCATTTGGGGTGCTTTGCCCCCCGCCCCACTGAGAGTGAAGGCCCAAGGGATCTCCCCAAGGCTGTCTCCCTGGTGGCTTTGCTTCTTCCTTCCTTCCTTGGCCTCTGACCTTTGCCGACTTCCTCCTCCTTACTTAGCAGGCTCTGGCTCCCCTGGGAACTCACCTTGGGTTGGGGCAGGGAGAAGGGGGTCTATCTATTGCTTTTTCCAATCCTTCCTAGTCCAGCTGGCCTAGGTGGGTAGACTACAGGAGGGACTGGTTAGTAGGCTGCACTGCTCTGACTTCCCTCCCCTTGGTTAATAAACACAAACCTTTGCTTCTCAAGGTGGGGAGAAAAAGAAGGGGGGCCTTGAAGTCTAGGAGTTCTCTTAAAAGAGGGTTAATGCAGATGATCTAACATGAGGAATTTACTTATAATTCTCCAGTCTTCCCTCTCCTTTCTCTATCCATAGCCACATACAATTCCAGCACTTTATTTATTCAGCCCCCTTTTTAAACACCATGTCCTGCAATGTATGCCTGCCCAGCAGTCCCTGGGGAGAACAATCCAGGGCCACACACTGAGCCCCAGGGGCAGGTTAATGGTTTTCACTCTAGCCCAGCTTCTTAAATTTAATTTTCATATACATATGAATCTCCAGCAGATGGTGTTAAAAACACAAGATCTGACTCAGGAGGCCTGGCTCAGGGACTGAGATCCTGTATTTCTAAAAGGCTCCCAGGCACCACCGCTGCTGGTGCAAAATCACACTTCCAGAGAATGCCCTGCACTTCTATCAGAAGCAAGTTTGACTGCTTTTCTTACTTGTGAATGTTGCTGCAATCTGGAGATGTATATGTGTGTATGTGGCATTTTTTGAGTCCTTACTATGTTCAACAGTTTGCACACATTATCTCATTTCAACCTCATAACCAAATGAATTAAGCACTATTAGCCTCATTGTGCAAATAAGGAAACTGACGCTCAGAGAGATTAAGAAACCTGTTCACGTGAGAGAGAGCTGAGATTTGAACTTGGGTCTTTTTTCCAGTACCCAGAGCCTAACCCAGATTAATGTGTTCGGGTAAATGTGTTCTTCCACATTTTCTAAAAGATCTTGGGCTTTTTTTTTTTTTTTTTTTTTTTGAGATGAAGTTTTGCTCTTGTTGCCCAGGCTGGAGTGCAATGGCGCGATCTTGGCTCGCCACAACCTCCGCCTCCTGGGTTCAAGCAGTTCTCCTCCTTCAGCCTCCTGGGTAGCTGGGATTACAGTCATGTGCCACCACGCCTGGCTAATTTTTTATTTTTAGTAGAGACGGGGTTTCTCCATTGTTGGTCAGGCTGGTCTCAAACTCCCGACTTCAGGTGATCCACCCGCCTTGGCCTCCTAAAGTGCTGGGATTATAGATGTGAGCCACTGCGCCCGGCCGGGGGTCTATTTTTTTTTTTTTTTTTAAATCAAAGGCTATTCTCCAACTAGCCAAAGATCATCACGCTGTCTTCACTCCTTTCTGCTCAGCCCACCTTAGATATATACTCGGGGCTGTGGGTGGGCGACTGCAATCCCCACGGCTGGCTCATCTCAGGTGAAGCTGCACACAGGTGAAGTTTTCAAGCCCTGAGAGATAGGACTCAATTTCCAATGTTATAAGATCCATGTGAGGACACACCTGTTGGCCAATATCAGCATCAGAAAAACCAGAGGTGAAGAGATGGGCTTGAGTGTCTGCTCATTTTAGCTTCTAAGGTTCTGGATGTTCCAGCAGTGGAGTTCTCAGAGTGTTTGCATTTTGGATGAAATCCAGAAAGCACTGCTCGTTTGTTCCCTGCTTCTTCATTTCCCACAGAGGGGATATATATTTCCATTGCACCTGTTCTTTTAAGCTTTGATAGTATACTTTTAAACCATCAGAATAACTAGGTTTACTTTTTGAAGCATGAACAAACTTGGTCTTCTATATTACTAAGCTGTGATTTAGCCTAATCTTTGTTGAAATTCATTAGAGGTCATGGAAAAAGGATTAAAGGACCTGGTTTAGGCCCTGAACTTACAATGCCATGAGGAAGAGAAGGATGAGAGGTCAGACAAATTTATATCTATTTGTACTCATTCAGAAAGGCTCTGTTCAATTCTTAATACCATATTCTACTTTTATTAAACACTTATTTCATTCTGACTTACCGTATAGTAGTCTGGATGTTTTTTTATGGCAGGAACTACATCTTATTTATCTTTCAGTGCCCAGAGTACCTAACCTAGCACTTTATCCATAGCTCAGCCAGGGGCGGTGGCTCACGCCTATAATCCCAGCACTTTGTGAAGCTGAGGCGGACAGATTGCTTGAGGCCAGGAGTTTGAGACCAGCCTAGCCAACATGGTGAAAGCCCATCTCTACTAAAAATACAAAAATTAGCCAATCGTGGTGGTACACGCCCATAATTCCAGCTACTTGGGAGGCTGCGGCATGAGAATCACTGAACCCAGGAGGCGGAGGTTGCAGTGAGCCGAGATTGTCCCACTGCACTCCAGCCTGGGTGACAGAGTGGTACTCTGTTTCAAAAAAAAAAAGAAGTAAATAAATAAAAGGAGCTTAATAAATGTTGATGTTGAAAGAGAGAATAAAAGACTGAACACAGGAATATTATCAAGTTTAGAAACTGATATCCTAAAATAGTACATTGACAGTATCCACCACATATATTGCACAGCCGATGTGCAATATAGCTCAGGGGGATGGATGAAACATGACTTGACCCTGTCTTCTAGGAGTTTACCACCTCCTCAGAATTTTGCAGTGTAGAATCCAGGGACAGAAGTTGGCTTTTGGCTGGGCGTGAGACTGTAAGATGTATGGGGCCCCTTCTCTGCACTCAGCTGTTCTAAAAGGAAAAGCACCTCCTGGGAGGAGCTCAGGATAGGGAATGGAGCCTGCTGAGGTTTTTCGGACACCCTCTAGTTCAGTCCATTCATCATGCCTCCTGAGAGCCTAGTTTATTTATTTTTATTTATTTATTTTGAGACAGCGTTTGCCTCCATCACCTAGGCTGGAGTGCAGTGGCGCGATCTCGCCTCACTGCAACCTCTGCCTTCCGGGTTCAAGCAATCTGAGAGCCTAATTTAGAATCCCATGAAGCCGAGGCTGAGAGACCATGTACGGTGACTACTTGGCCAGAGCCAGCTATTTATGGGGCATACGAACATTTGCTGAGATTTTTATAAGAAGCGGTAACTGCTTATCATTTGAGGTGCTGGCCTTCAAAGTTACATCCTTCTATCTCCCACGTGCCTTGAGAACACGCAGTGGGCAGGCAGGAGTGAAGTGGGGAAAACTATGCCGGCCCAAAGGCGTCACGCGAAATTCCAAAATTCACTACCACAAAGCACCAAACAATGAATATTCTCCAATTACGCTCATAAATCACAAAATGAAGGCAAAAGCCACTCCAGATCTTTCTTTTAACACACCTTTTATTGCAATACTGAGTCAACTTTGCAATAGTTTTAGCTTCCTTTTACAAAATATCAATTGCATTTATAACAAACATTTTTCAAAAGACATGGAGAACTAACAGACAAGCTAATCTTAGTAAAAGATACTCTAGAAAACACTAAATCGATTTGTAATTCCTTTAAAGAGGCATGGAGGACTCTACTTCATATAGGTCACAGAGTGCAGCATGTATTTTATCTATTGCTTGCTTCCAGACTCAGGCCCCAAAATAACCCTTCAAGGTGGATAGTTCAACCACCACCCCCCATTTTAAGGATTAGGAGACTGAGGCTTAGATGGAATAAGCTTGTGTCACTATAGTGAGGACTCGTGCCCCTGAGGCCCCAGAAACCCCTGCCTTTGAAAGAAGGGGACATTAACACTCACTTACCACTTCCATTTGAGAATTGTACAGAACATGGTCCTGTACTTGCAAAGAGCAGATGAACAGGAGTGGATCCACACCAGGGTTTCTCAGTGTTCATTCCCTTGGTGAGGTCAGAAAAGCTGTTAGCCCACATCCAGGAGGCTACGTTCCAAGGAGCAGAGGTTCCCCCTTTCACCCTGTGACTCCAGCTCTCCCAAAGGAAAAACTGCATCCCATCCCTAGTACCCAGACTGGTGTCCACTTGTCTGATATTGCACTGCTTTATTCCAGCATATCCAAGGGCCCATATCTCTGCATCCCTTTGAATGTTGGCTCTGCAGTGCCAGCAAGAAGCTTGCCCTATTTTTCTCATTTGAGAATGGCATTTTGCTGCTGCTCCTATCATCTGGGAGATTTTACTATCATTGGCATGAAGTACAGCCATTGCTGTCTCACCATCTTGACCAGGTCTCTGGGAAAGATGTAATACCTAGAGCCAGAAAATCATGACACTCAGTGTTACATTAGGGACCCGTCTCCTGTGGGCAGCCCAGAGCTGAGTTTTCATTACTAAGAGAATAACTAGACAGAAGAAGGACCAGCCAGCCTCCATTTTAAGTGACCGCTGCCTAGAAACAGCTTTCTGACCGGGAGCGGTGGCTTACACCTGTAATCCCAGCACTCTGGGAGGCTAAGATGGGCGGATTGCCTGAGCTCAGGAGTTTGAGACCACCCCAGGCAACATGGTGAAACCCCGCCTCTACTAAAATACCAAAAATTAGCCAGGCATGGTGGCACGCTCCTGTAATCCTAGCTACTTGTAGGCTGAGGCAGGAGAATTGCTTGAGCCTGGGAGGCGGTGGTTGCAGTGAGCCGAGATCACACCACTGCACTCCAGCCTGGGCAACAGAGTAAGACTGCCTCAAAAAAAAACCAAAAACAAACAAACAAACAAACAAACAAAAAACAGCTTTCTGGCAGCTACTAGAAGTGACCTTATCTGGATTCACAGGACAAACCAAAAGGTAACAGTCAGCGTGTCTAACTGGGGGAGCAGAATAGAACCATTGTATAAAGGGTTTTAACAGTTCCTGTGCCCATGTTCTTTCACCCAGGATTAGTTTCAAATACAATTTGGTCTGATAAAGTTTTTAGTGAGACAGAACCACATGAATTAACCAGACCAGCCCCCACCAGCTTTACAGCTTTATCCCATCTCTCAGAGCAGGTGGAGAGGGGTCAAATGGATCAGAGCTCTGTGCACTAAAAGGACAATGGAGAGATGGCACTTCCCAAGTGGGCCCCTGATACTGAACTTCAACAGTGCTGCTTTATCTTTTTTATTTTGTTTTGTTTGAGATGGAGTTTCGCTCTTGTCGCCCAGGCTGGATTGCAGCAGCATGATCTCGGCTCACTGCAACCTCAGCCTACTGGGTTCAAGCAATTCTCCTGCCTCAGCCTGTCGAGTAGCTGGGATTACAGGCACATGCCACCATGCCCGGCTAATTTTTTTATTAGTAGAGACTGGGTTTCACCATGTTGGCCAGGTCTCGAACTCCTGACCTCAGGTGATCTGCCCACCTCGGCCGCCCAGAGTGCTGGGATTACAGGCATGAGCCACTGCGCTGGGCCCAGTACTGCTTTATCTTTCTCAGAAGGCAGCCAGGTGGAGACCGGGGTGAGGAGGGGAGGGTCCTTTGAGTGAGGCATTGCTTGTCAATGGTCCAGTGGCTTTTGCTTTGCTGGTTGCCTGTCACCTGGTCAGTATCTGGAACATGGCCCATTTACAAGGTGACTTTGCCAGTGCTGGAAGCCACTGGGTATGCTGTCCTGTGGTGCTTTTGACATGTCTGTGAACTCCTTAGCCGCCCCGCTTTTGACCTCTAAAAGTGTGGTAACTCCTTTAGCATCCTGCTTGGGTCACTGGAGGTGGCCAGGGAATTGATGATTTCTCTTGTTGAGGAGAGATTCACAAGGCACAGTCTCTCCTCTCCCTCTTCTCATGTTTTCTCCACATTCATTTTATTGTAAGATTCATGTTAAGGTTTGTTAGGATTGAGTCACTGAACCACCACATGGTTTCTCTCGTCAGGGCATGGGGGTTAACAAAGTGCCTTTTTATCATGGTGTCTCCCAAGACAGTAAAGTGATAAATTTTTAGGAAGTTCCTGCAATTTTCAACATGCAATAGCTCAAGAGTCAATGTAAAAGGACTGAATCTTTTTTTTTTTTTTTGAGACGGAGTCTCGCTCTGTCGCCCAGGCTGGAGTGCAGTGGCGCAATCTCGGCTCACTGCAAGCTCCGCCTCCTGGGTTCACGCCCTTCTCCTGCCTCAGCCTCTCCGAGTAGCTGGGACTACAGGCGCCCGCCACCACGCCCGGCTAGTTTTTTGTATTTTTAGTAGAGACGGGGTTTCACCGTGGTCTCGATCTCCTGACCTCGTGATCCGCCCGCCTCGGCCTCCCAAAGTGCTGGGATTACAAGCGTGAGCCACCGCGCCCGGCCAAGGACTGAATCTTAATAGCAACTCAATAGAGATGGTGCCCAGAGGGTGACAAGACTGTGGCAAGGAAAGGGATAAGTTAACTTTTCTTGGTATCAGACCTCGCTCTTGTTAATTGGACTCTACAAGTGGCAACTAACCCACATTTCAGTGACATGACTATGCAATTTTTGCCAAGGAAAGAGTACACTTGTATAACAACTGTAATTTTTTCTGTCTTTCCCAAATCACCTCAAAAACGTTTTTCTTCTCACCTACCTGATGCTGCCGAGACCAGCTCGGTCGGGGAGACCCTAACCCAGCAGCGCTAGAGGAATTAAAGACACACAGACACAAAAATATAGAGGTGTGGAGTGGAAAATCAGGAGTCTCACAGCCTTCAGAGCTGAAAGCCTTGAACAGAGATTTACCCCCATATTTATTGACAGCAAGCCAGCGATAAGCATTGTTTCTATAGATTATAGATTAACTACAAATGGGAAACAAAGGGATGGGCCGAAATAAAGGGATGGGTTGGGCTAGTTATCTGCAGCTCCTTTACGCTCAGCTACTTCTCCCCCGCTCCATTAATACCTAAACTTTTTCACCTTTTGGAGGAACATTAGAACAGGCACAGATCGCTCATGCTATTGTTTGTGGTTTAAGAAGGGCTTTAAGTGGTTTTCTGCCCTGGGTGGGCCAGGTGTTCCTTGCCCTCATTCTTAAGCCCACAACCTTCCAGCATGGGCATCACAGCCATCATGAACATGTCACAGTGCTGCAGAGATTTTGTTTATGGCCAGTTTTGGGGCCAATTTATGGCCAGATTTTGGGGGCTTATTGCCAACATGATGCAATGGTCCTAGGACTGGGGCTGCAACTACAACTGCTGGAAGCAGGGATTTCTAAGCAAGAAACTGTCAGTGTTTTTCAGACCTTATGTCAGAATTCCTAAGGGCCTGATGGAGAAGGGTTTTACGTTCATCCTGTCTAGCAAAATTGGGGCTGAATGAATGCAGCTATATTGCCTGGTGATAGAAATAGCTCACTAGTTCTCCACCTATGGAACTGTACCCCACCTGAATGGCAGTGGACTGAGGAAGAGGTACTTGCTAGACTAGTATTGCTGCCTGCAGTCTAGACCAGTGCAGTGGTGGTTCTAATGTTCCTCCCAAAGGTGAAAAAGTTTAGGTATTAATGGAGTGGGGGAGAAGTAGCTGAGTGTAAAGGAATGAATAAATGGGTTATAAATGGAGGGAAATCCAACATTACATTAACGCCTTGAAGTCTCAGAGCAAGAGATGACATGTCTCTTAGCTCAATTATAACAGATGTCTGAAAGGGTGCAGCTATATGGTTGCTCCTACTTTTGGAACTGATTGAAAGGAAATCTGCAAACCCGAGTGATCTCCCTCTGAAGACATTAATGAGAGGTGACAGCATGCCGGCAGCCCTCGCTCACTCTCGGTGCCTCCTCAGCCTTGGCACACACTCTGGCCATGCCTGAGGAGCCCTTCAGCCTGGTGCTGCACTGTGGGAGCCCCTCTCTGGGCTGGCCGAGGCTGGAGTCGGCTCCCTCTGCTTGTGGGGAGGTGTGAAGGGAGAGGCGTGGGCGGGAACCAGGGCTTCGCACGGTGCTCACAGGCCACCATGAATTCCGGGTGGGTGCAGGCTCCCCTCCCCGCCCCGCCCCATGGGCTCCCATGCCACCTGAGCCTCCCTGACGGGTGCTGCCCCCTGCTCCATGGTGCCTGGTCCCATTGACCACCTAAGGGCTGAGAGGTGCGGGCTCGCGGCGCAGGACTGGAGGGCAGCTCCACCCATGCGGCCTCATTGTGGGATCCACTAGATGAAGCCAGCTGGGCTCCTGAATCTGGTGGGGACTTGGAGAACTTTTATGTCTGGCCGGAGGATTGTATATGCACCAATCAACACTCTGTGTCTAGCTCAGGGTTTGTGGATGCACCAATCAGCACTCTGTATCTAGCTAATCTGGTGGAGACTTGGAGGACTTTTATGTCTAGCTAAAGGATTGTAAATGCACCAATCAGTGCTCTGTGTCTAGCTCAAGTTTGTAAATGCACCAGTCAGCATCCTGTGTCTAGCTCAAGGTTTGTAAATGCACCAATCAGTGCTCTGTGTCTAGCTCATCTAGTGGGGACTTGGAGAACTTTTGTGTCTAGCTAAAGGTTTGTAAACACACCAATCAGCACCTTGTCAAAACAGACCAATCAGCTGTCTGTAAAATGGACTAATCAGCTCTCTGTAAAATGGACCAATCAGCAGGATGTGGGTGGGGCCAGATAAGGGCCACTGCTCCAGCCAGCAGTGGCAACCTGCTCGGGTCCTCTTCCACACTGTGGAAGCTTTGTTCTTTCACTCTGCAGTAAATCTTGTTGCTGCCCACTACCACGCCCGGCTAATTTTTTTTTTGTATTTTTAGTAGAGACAGGGTTTCACCGTGGTCTCAATCTCCTGACCTCGTGATCCACCCGCCTTGGCCTCCCAAAGTGCTGGGATTACAAGTATGAGCCACCGTGCCCGGCAAGGAAGGTCTTTCTAACAACCCCCAACCCTTCTGGGTTGGGAACATTCGCCTGCTTAGAGCCAGCTTCCGCTTTCAATTGTCTTGGGGAAGCCGAGGGCTGACTAGAGGCAGAAAGCTGACGTCCTGAACTCCCAGCTTTAGCTGGTTGAGATCATGGTGCAGCCAGAAGTCTCTATTCAACAGTCGCCCATGTGTGCACCCCTACCTTTCCTTCTGACCCATAACTCCTGGGTCCTGACCACGACTTCCTTGAAAGAGTAGCCCCAAAATTCTCCTTTCCTCTGAATCTACTTCTCTGATCCCTGCCTCCTAGGTACAAAGGTTCAGACTTTCATTTCCTCTAGCAAGTTGTATCTCCAAAGGGGTCTAAGGAAGCGCGATGCTGTATCCTTAGGCATCTAGGCTATAAACCCAGGGACTCTTATCCCTGGTGTGCCTCCCGATTTAGGTATACAGCTTTCAACATGGGCAGTTATGAGGGACCTGTTCCCCATCACCCTTGCCAGGGCCCAAAGTTTGTAATGGCTAAGAGAAGGAGAGAGAGAGAGATGGAGGGGAGAGAAAGAGAGATGGAGGAGAGACAGACGGAGTCAAAAAGAAAGATAGAAATAGAAAAAAAAAAGTGTGCCCTACTCCTTTAAAAGCCAGTGTAAATTTAAAACCTATACTTGATAATTGAAGGGCTTCTCTGTGGCCCTATATAATACTCCAATACTACCTTGTTGTCAGTGTAAACAAGGGCGTAGCCCGAAAACACTGAGACCACTGACAACCAGTAGCTTTCCTATCAAAAATCCTTAACCCAGTAACCCGTGGATGCATTCAATCTGTAGCGGCAACTGCTTTGCTAACAGAAGAAAGTAGAAAAGTAACCTTTAGAGGAAATCTCATTGTGAGCACACCTCACCAGTTCAGAATTTTTCTAAGTCAAAAAAGCAAAAAGGTTACTAACTCAAAAATCTTAAAATGTGGGGCTATTCTGTTAGAAAAAGGTAATATAACTCCAACCACTGATAATTCCCTTAACCCAGCAGATTTCCTAACAGGGGATTTAAATCTTAATTACCATATGAAGGTCCGACCAGATCTAGGAGGAACTCCCTTCAGGACAGGAAGATAGATGCTTCCTCCCAGGTGATTGAGGATACAATGGGTATTCAGTAACTGACAGGGAGACTCTTGTGGAAGCAGAGTTAGAAAAATTGCCTAATAATTGCTCTGCTCAAACATGCAAGCTGTTTGCATTCAGCCAAGCCTTAAAGTACTTACAGAATCAAGTACTTACTCAATCCTGACTCAAAAAGTTACCTACATCCTCTCTGAAATGAATTTGCATAAGAACTGTTGTTTATGGGAATGCATCTTGATGGGGCAGCTGGGTTGCTATGAAATACTCAGGAACCCAGCCCAGCTCTAGGACTCACCCCTGAGCACAAAGGCAATATTGGGCACGCTGGTGAAGGACCACTAGAATCCAGCAGCCCAGACCCCTTTCTTTGTGGTCAAGAAAGGTGGGAAAACAGGTGCAGGACTGCTACATCAGTGAGCTTAACTAATCCAATAAGCAGAGGTCCATGGGTGATTACACACCCTGGAAAGGAATAAGCATTAGGACCATAGGTGATTACACACCCTGGAAAGGAATAAGCATTAGGACCATAGAGGACGCTCTATGACTAATGCTCATGGAAAATGACTGGGGGTGCTGGCATCCCTATGTTATTTTTTCAGATGGGAAATATTCCCCCCAAGGCAAAAATGCCCCTAAGATGTATTCTGGAGAATTCAGCCCAGTCAGAGTGTATGCACCTTTTCCCCTCTCAGACTTGAAGCAAATTAAAATAGACCTAGGTAAATTCTCAGATAACCCTGATGCCTATATTAATGTTTTACAAGGGTTAGGACAATCCTTTGATCTGACATGGAGACAAATAATGTTACTGCTAGATCAAACACTAACCCCAAATGAAAGAAGTGCCGCCATAACTGCAGCCCGAGAGTTTGGCGATCTCTGGTATCTCAGTCAGGTCAATGATAGGATGACAACAGAGGGCGAGAACAATTCCCCACAGGCCAGCAGGCAGTTCCTAGTGTAGACCCTCACTGGGACACAGAATCAGAACATGGAGATTGGTGCCGCAGACATTTGCTACCTTGCGTGCTAGAAGGACTAAGGAAAACTAGGAAGAAGCCTATAAATTATTCAATGATGGCCACTATAACACAGGGAAGGAAGAAAATCCTACTGCCTTTCTGGAGAGACTAAGGGAGGCATTGAGGAAGCATATCTCTCTGTCACCTGACTCTATTGAAGGCCAACTAATCTTAAATGGTAAGTTTATCCTTTAAGTCAGCTGCAGACATTAGAAAAAAAACTTCAGAAGTCTGCCTTAGGCCCAGAGCAAAATTTAGAAACACTATTGAACTTGGCATCCTCAGTTTTTTATAGTAGAGATCAGGAGGAGCAGGTGGAACGGGACAAACGGGATAAACAAAAGGCCACCGCTTTAGTCATGGCCCTCAGGCAAGCAGACTTTGGAGGCTCTGGAAAGGGGAAAAGCTGGGCAAATCAAATGCCTAATAGGGCTTGCTTCCAGTGCGGTCTACAAGGACACTTTAAAGAAGATTGTCCAAGTAGAAATAAGCTGCCCCCTCGTCCATGCCCCTTATGTCGAGGGAATCACTGGAAGGCCTACTGCCCCAGGGAATGAAGGTCCTCTGAGTCAGAAGCCACTAACCAGAAGATCCAGCAGCAGGACTGAGGGTCCCTGGGGCAAGCGCCAGCCCATGCCATCACCCTCACAGAGCCCCGGGTATGCGTGACCATTGAGGGCCAGGAGGTTAACTGTCTCCTGGACACCGGCGCAGCCTTCTCAGTCTTACTCTCCTGTTCCGGACAACTGTCCTCCAGATCTGTCACTATCCAAGGGGTCCTAGGACAGGCAGTCACTAGATACTTCTCCCAGCCACTAGTTGTGACTGGGGAACTTCACTCTTTTCACATGCTTTTCTAATGATGCCTGAAAGCCCCACTCCCTTGTCAGGGAGAGACATTCTAGCAAAAGCAGTGGCCATTATCCACCTGAACATAGGAGAAGGAACACCTGTTTGTTGTCCCCTGCTTGAGGAAGGAATTAATCCTGAAGTCTGGGCAACAGAAAGACACTATGGATGAGCAAAGAATGCCCATCCTGTTCAAGTTAAACTAAAGGATTCCGCCTCCTTTCCCTACCAAAGGCAGTACCCCCTTCGACCCGAGGTCCAACAAGGACTCCAAAAGACTGTTAAGGATGTAAAAGCCCAAGGCCTAGTAAAACCATGCAGTAGCCCCTGCAATACTCCAGTTTTAGGAGTACAGAAACCCAACGGGCAGTGAAGGTTAGTGCAAGATCTCAGGATTATCAATGAGGCCGTTGTCCCTCT